>NW_006383018.1:2722391-2722913 GCF_000327345.1 Myotis davidii | reverse complement strand
GGGCAGGTACGGGTGAGGGAGGGCTGGAGGGGAGGGAGGTGAAGGAGGACTAGCAATAGAGGAAAAAAATCAAAAGTCGTCTCAAACTTTAGTACATCTTTTGCAAATGGATTTAATATCATCCAATGTAAATAATACCACAGAATAAATATAAGTCAATATCAAAATGAGTATGCCCAAAACACCACTGGAAATATTGGACGTACTTTATAATTAACTCTTCTAAACCAGCAATTTTCGATAATGTGCCACAAGAGGCACACTGGTGTGCTGCAAGGATTTTTAAAACATGCACTATCTGCCTATTTAGTCAAGGGCACTGACCTCTTTTCCCTTAGACTGTCAAATAAAAAAATGACAACAGTCAGCACAACAATAGCCATATGGTGTGAATGAATCAAAAATCATGTCTATTTTTGTCAGATTGGCAAATATATATATATTTGGTGTGCCCCTGAATTTTAGTAATTGGTTTATGTGTGCCATGAGATGAAAAGGTTGAAAATCACTGCTCTAAACCAT
>NW_006383018.1:2721427-2722270 GCF_000327345.1 Myotis davidii | reverse complement strand
GAATGTTTCATTAGAACATAAGCAACATCATTCGCCACATAAGTGTTGAGAACAAAAATGGGTTAACGTTAGTGCCCCAAATGAACAACAGGTGCAGTTAATAAAATAGCTATTCAACTGCCTAGGAGCCAATGTATCACGTTATTCGAGTATTTGCCTATGTGTGTTTTATCCTGGTCTTCAGTAAGTTTCCGCTCTCACTGGGTACTTCAATGACGGCTTTCTCTTTCCAATTATGTTTAAACTAGCAGTTTAGGATGCTGTGATTTAAAGCATTGGCTAACTCATAGCATAACAGAAGAGTGCAATTAATTTAAACCTGCAGGCTGATTTTTACCTTCTCTTATTGCAGGGACACTGCAGAGGATGGTCACACACAGCAGGGGCCCAGGGAAGAAATCACTTGCTATGCAGCATGATGAGGATGGGGGACAGGAGGCTGGGAAGGTTTGCCCTCACACTGCCAGCCATGCTTGCACACTGCTAGTCATTGAAATTCCACGGGAAAACAACTGGAGAACAATGCTGCAGATTCTCAAGGCCCCCAGCTTGAAAGAGCTACACCTGAAATGGCCTGCGGCACTCTGAGAGCTGCCTAGAATTCACAGGAGGATGAAACCTAAATTGGAAATTACTCATCTGCTTATCAGTATGGACTGTATGGTGCAGAATATTTTGTTAATCTCCACATTCCCTTTTCACCAATGTTTTTTGCACATTATGAGACACTGCTGTGTTTTTAACTTCAAAAACAAGAAAACAAATAGTTAAATTAACCAACAAATAAAAAGACTAAGTATGTTCAAAGGACTTGAAAGGCTAAGCCAGGATTTGTAAACTCAA
>NW_006383018.1:2705154-2721131 GCF_000327345.1 Myotis davidii | reverse complement strand
ACTGGTGTGCTGCAAGGATTTTTAAAACATGCACTATCTGCCTATTTAGTCAAGGGCACTGACCTCTTTTCCCTTAGACTGTCAAATAAAAAAATGACAACAGTCAGCACAACAATAGCCATATGGTGTGAATGAATCAAAAATCATGTCTATTTTTGTCAGATTGGCAAATATATATATATTTGGTGTGCCCCAGAATTTTAGTAATTGGTTTATGTGTGCCATGAGATGAAAAGGTTGAAAATCACTGCTCTAAACCATATATTCAACTATTCACAATTAAATTCCTTCAGATTCTTTTGCATTGAAAAAAAAATGCATTGCCTTAGCTGGGTTTGGCTCAGTGGATAGAGCGTTGGCCTGTGGACTGAAGGGTCCCAGGTTCGATTCCAGTCAAGGGCATATGCCTGGGTTGTGGGCTTGATCCCAAGTAGGGTGCATGCAGGAGGCAACCAATCAATGGTTCTCTCTCATCATCGATGTTTCTATCTTTCTCTTCCTCTCCTTTCCTCTCTGAAATCAATAAAAATATATTTTAAAAATGCATTTACTTTTTCTTTCTGAGCTTGTACAAGTAGTAAGGATGGAAGCAGAGCTGTGGGCATCCTATTACCTGGCTGAAGTGTGGAACCTGAAGTCTTTCTCAAGATTACTTCCATAGAAGAAAAGGGCTCCAGTCCTTTATAAGGGTGAACAATGAACATAGTCATGAATCACTGGTGACATTTCAGACAGTCACCCTAGTTACTTGTTTATGCAACAAATAATATATCTAGGTTCTTCAAGATAGAAGGCATGAGTATTCATTCATTCTCTTACTCATTCTGCAAATATTTATCATGTGCCTGCTGCTTGTCAGGCACTGTTCTAGGCACTGTAAATAGAACAGTGCACAAAACATAAAGTCATGAGTAGCCTATGTCACGGGAGCCAATACTAAGGGAATATCAATAGGAGAAAACTATATTTACAAGTGTTCACAAGATTTGGCCTTTATATATTTATTATAGTAAAAGCAGGTTAGCAGTAAACATTTCAGTTTATATTCTGATCAAGATTTATAATAGCTGAATTGAAACCATCTATAGTGCTTAGAACAGAAGTAGAGCAGAATTCATGTACAGTAGAAGAAGGTTTACCCCAAATAGAAGGCTAAGCTTGTTCCAAAATATGGGGATTTTAGATATCTCAGCCCCCCAAAAGCACAGAGAACCAAACAGGGCAATTTAGAAATTGCACAGTTGCAATTCACAGCTTTAAAACCCCCAAAATTTATGCTTGCGATATGACAGCTCTAGTGTTACCAGTGAGAAGCTCTGATGTGACATGTTAACACTGACCAGAATTGCATTGCCCTGTAGCTGGCACCAGAGTGGCTTCCCCAGATGCTAACAGTCATCTTCAGCCCTGAAACCAGGAAACTACAGCATCCTGCCCAGCCCTGGCTGCAGCAAACCATCCTCCAATTCCCAATGGTGTGCATGTTAAAATGAGTAACCTTTGAGCAACTTTCATAAACAAATATTCTGTTATATTCATTACACTCTAACTTCGGACAGCATTCGGTTTTTCTAATGTACATACATATGTGGGTTTGGGAGTGTATATTCCCAGGTGAAGTCTTCTAACTATCCACACCTTTCTCAACCTAAACGTCAGGGGACACTTCTCTTTCCATAAGACATTTTCTCTAGAGAGGTCAAGTTTAATCAGTTAGGCATTTATTAAAGTCTAAATTGTACCATTCACAAATCAGAATGATTCTTTATAGCTCCCAGAAAAGAAAGGAGACTTTGTGTCTCACTCTCTGTGTGTCCCCACCCACCCCTCCATTCAACTCAGCAAAGGGGGAAAGAGATCAGGAAGGCAGCACTCAGAGCCTTCCCAGGGAAGTGGGAGCTAGACCGGACCTGAGCAATCAGGTAGTCTAGCCATTTCATGTGACAAGAAAGTGAACTGCGGTTAGAAAGGTGGAGTTGGCCCAGCCAGTGTGACCTAGTGGTTGAGCGTTGATCTATGAACCAGGAGATCAAGGTGCAATTCCTGGTCAGGGCACATGTGTGGCTTGTGGGCTCATTCCACAGTAGGTGGCAGGCAGGAGGCAGCCAACCAATGACTGTCTCTCATCATTGATGTTTCTATCTCTTTCTCCCTCTCCCTTCCTCTCTGAAACCAAGAAAAAAGAAACAAGAAAAGGCAGAGTTGCCTGAGGCCCTGAAGCAGGCTGGTGGCAGGGGCCGCACCAGTCTCTCTCCCAGTCTACTGCTACCGAAGAGCTGGGATACATAAGCAGCACAAACAAATCAAAGGTCCTTTAACCAGCAATAAAAATCTCACTTGCAACTATATGAGATTCTGGAAAAGGCAAAACTATGGGGACAGTAAAAAGATCAGTGGTTGCTAGGGGCTAAGGGAGAGGGCGGGATGAACAGGTAGAACACAGGGGATTTTCTTAGGGCAGTGACATTACTCTGTGTAACACTGTAATGATGGATGCATGTCATTACACATTTGACCAAACCCACTGAATGTACAATACCAAGTATGCAACCCTAATGCAAACTATGGACTCTGGGTTATAATGATGTGTCAATGTTGGCTCATCGGTTATAACAAATGAACCACTCTGGAGGGGAATGTTGGTAATGGGGGAGGCTGTGCATGTGTGAGGACCAGGGGCATATGGGAAAGGTCTATACCTTCTGCTCAGTTTTGCTGTGAACCTCAAACTTCTCTAAGAAATGAAGCCTATTTTTAAAAACGTAAGCACACAAATAATACTCTCCTTACTCCTAATGCTCTTTCCACAGGCTTCACGTGTCTTATGCTTTCAAGTCTAGGAGACCAAACCTGTCTTGTGTACACAGGACATCCCCCACAAATGTCTTCTAATTCTAGTGACTTTAGACATATTACTTCAAAAAAATATTTCAGTGCCTCAGTTTTCCTATATTACACACAGGGCTCATAGCAGTCCTTACTTTAAATAGTTAGCCATGCATGTTCACTGAGAAAATACAACTCCAGAGCTATTAAGAGTGTCTGACACATAATAAACATTCAATCCTTGTTAGCTATTATTACTGCCACAACTGTTATTAATATGCGTGAAAAGCTGAGCATCTGGCACAGTTATGTTATACATGGACAAGGCAGACATGTGGTCTATAAAAGCAGTACTACTCTAGAGAGGATAAATGCTAAGCTACCCTAAATATCCATCTTGAGGCAACAGTTAAAGAAATGCATAAAACTCACAGACACGTCATTGCTCTTCTAACTCCTTGTATGTAATTCGGTGATTTCAACGCCCTAGTGGAGAGCAAGGGCTGGCATCTGAGAAAGTACCAATTGTCCTTTACAGTCAAGAGATTATTAATTGGGTTTACAAAGGTGGCTCTGCCAGTGGTTCTCAACCTTCCTAATGCCACGACCCTTTAATACAGTTCCTCATGTGGTGGTGGCCCCCAACGATAAAATTATTTTCGTTGCTACTTCCTAACTGTAATTTTGCTACTGTTATGAATCATAATGTAAATATCTGATATGCAGGATGTATTTTCAGGGGTTACGACCCATAGGTTGAGAACTGCTGCTAGAGGCGAAAGCATCTCTGTACACACATACTTATGTCTTTTTAAAAGAATCTCGATTACAAACATTATTGTTTATTAGCTACACTGGTATTTTGAGAGTGCTGGACCATATGTAAGGAAAGAAAATTTCATCAGATTTTACAATTGAGAAATTTATTATTATTTTTAAATATATTTTATTGATTTTCTACAGAGAGGAAGGGAGAGAGATAGAGAGTCAGAAACATCGATGAGAGAGAGAGACATCGATCAGCCGCCTCCTGCACAACCCCCATTGGGGATGTGCCCACAACCCAGGTACATGCCCTTGACAGGATTCGAACCTGTGACCTTTCAGTCTGCAGGCCGACGCTCTATCCACTGAGCCAAACCAGTTTCGGCGAGCTAATTATTCATAATCAGTTTATCACCCTATTATCTGACTTGAATATTGGGGGAGGGGGTGTTTAAATTATTACTTGCATCTTAAGTAATGAAAACCAAGATTTTTTTCTCTCACCTATTAGCGTGTTATTACTCCATAGTCATAAAGCCCTAAGAAAATGGCTTAAAGGGATTTTAAAATCAACATTATTTTAAACAGAAATTAATTTGATTCATGTATTTTAGCCAGGAGTAGACAACAAGTGTCCTAAGTTAGAAGACCTAGTGGGGGATATTAGTTATTCAGAAAATATTTCCTCTCTTCTCTATTCCCACCTTCGTGAGTGGAGTACACTTCTTTGCCCACTGATATTTTGTGTAAATGATGAGATATTAATGGTACTGACTTTGGCATATCTAAATTGCCAGCATCACTATTCTTAACCTTGGGGGTGATTAGTAAGTAAATTAAGAGTTATTTGTACATAAGCACTACATTACAGGACAGTCTAGTAAATGATAAACTACTAAGTGACTACTGGGCAGGGGGAGTATACATTGTGAATACATGAGACAAAGGGATGATTCATGTCCCAGGCAGGACAGAGAAGGACCAAGAGGCACACCAAGAATTAATCATGCTACTCTGAACGGCATGCAATTTAAAACTTATAAATTGTTTATTTCTGGAATTTCCCATTTAATATTTTCAAACCTCAGTTGGCCACAGGTAACTGAAATGCAGAAAACACTGTGGACAAGGAGGATTGCTGTATTTTACATTTTTGAGTGATTATCAAGATTTTTGGCTATTTCTTATTTTCATGTTATAGCATTGGCTGTATCTATGACATTTCATGTCAAGTCCTCGGCCATAGAAGGACCTATGGGGGGAAAGCTGTCCCTATGATATTACTGCCAACTGGTGTGAGAGTAACTTCTCCCAAGCCAGGACTTGCCATTACATGCTTTTAATTGCTTCTTGTCTGGGAACATTTCCTACGTCACCCTCCACCCTCACCCCTGAATTTTACAGTGCCTTTCTTTTTAAACTCCTGGATAATAATTTGTCATTCAATAGCTGTTAAATGCCTGTTTTGTTGGAAGCATTTAAAAAGTGATTGAAAGTATCAGACATAGAATCTACATGTTATTTCGGGAACAAACTATTTAATGCCAAGTGATATTTGTGATTTGATGTATTTTACTAAATACAGAGATCAGATCTTCTCTACTTCTCTGAAATGTCCTTTATAAACTCATTGTCCATAAAGAACATAGGGAACATAGTCAATAATATTGTATGGCATCGTGTATGGTACCAGGTGGGTAGTGGGAATATCAGGGGCCACTTTGTAAAGTATATGATTGT
The DNA here is from genome assembly GCF_000327345.1 of Myotis davidii. Taxonomy (NCBI): domain Eukaryota; kingdom Metazoa; phylum Chordata; class Mammalia; order Chiroptera; family Vespertilionidae; genus Myotis; species Myotis davidii. The sequence goes on along the minus strand of NW_006383018.1, from coordinate 2,715,800 downwards.
ACAAAATAATATTAAATGTAAACTGGAATTGAAAAATAAAATGTAAAGTTCTTTGCAAACAACAACAACAAAAAAGAGGTTGAGTCAAAAAATAATGTTCAGTAGAAGAAGGTCAGGGAGAAATCACAATTCAGATCCAGCAGCAGGACCTTCCGCGATGTGCACTGGAAAAGGGAGGACTGAACAGAAACCCAGGGAGAGCTGGGCCACTCCACTGCTCCACTAACGCAGGGCATCCTGCAACATCCTGACCTCAGGCCCTCACCTCACAAAGGAGAGAGCAGGACTAGACCGCCCTGGAGCTTCTCCTAGTTCCTTCCTCCATCTCTTGATGGCTCTTTCATGTCCTTCAGTCAAATGTCATCTTTTCAGTGTGGCCTTCCTTGATTATATTTACCATTTAAAACTGTAAATCACCTCCTTTCCTGGCACTGCCTGAGCCCATTTCTTGCTCTATTTTCCTCCAAGTACTCTTCACCACCCAGTACTATTGCTGGTCACAGAGACAGCTCGTACCATCCCTTTGGACAACAGCCCGACATAAGAGTTCAAAATTATAGCCTTAAGTACTTATTGATTCTTTAACCTTACATCCGGTAACTTATCGCTCAGATATACTTGCATACATGCAATGTGTATTGTGTGTGCCTATCTACAGGTTTTTAATATTTATAATAGCCAAACACTAGAAACAGCCTAAATGTCCATACGTGGGGAACAGGTTAAATCCAGGCCATGGGAAACAGTGCAGCTGTAAGAGAAGAGGGAAGCTCACAGGCCTCCTTGGCATGGGAAGCCCTAGGACGCATTAGTGAGAAAAGCAAGGCCAAAACTGTGTTTAATATCCGAACCATAAAAATATGCTTTTATAACTTATTTCATTTACATAAAGAAAAGGAACATAAGAAACTAGTAAAATGGAGCCTGTGGTGGGGCAGTGATGCTGGGGAAGTGGCAGATGGGAGGCTTTGCTTCTCTCAGTATTGTTTGATATCTTGAGTTGCTTAAATTTAGGACCTATTTAAAAACTAAGCAAAACATGTCCGACCTACCAATTACACTCCTTGGTATTTACTCAAAGGAACGGAAAACTTCTATCCACCTAACAATCTGCAGTTTGATTCATAACCGTCCAACCTTGGAACAATCAGGATGTCCTTCAGTAGGTGAGTGAGTGAATAAGCATCCAGACAACGGAATATTCAGCTCTAAAACAAATCAGCTATCAAGCCATGAGGAGACATCAAGGAAACGGAAATGCATATTACTAAGTGGAAGAAGCCAGTCTGAAAAGGCAACATCCTGTATAAGTCCAATTGTATGACATTCTTAAAAAGGCAAAACTGTGGAGACAGTGAAAAGATCAGTGGTTGCCAGGGGGTGGGGGGGATGAGAAATAAAAAGGCAGAGCACAGAGGATTTTTAGAGCAGGGAAACTACTCTGTGTGATAGTATGATGGTGGATACATGTCATTATACATACGTACAAATCCATAGGCTATACAACACCTAGAATGAATCCTAGTGAAAACTATGGACTTTGGGTAATATTGACATGTCAAGAAAGGTCCATCAGTGTAACAAATGTACCACTCTGGTGGGGGTGTGGATATGGTGAGGTTGTCTGTGCATATATGGGGAAAGGCATATATGGGAAATTTCTGTACCTTCCACTTAATTTTGCTATGAACCAAAAATTCTCTAAAAAAATTAAAGTCTATTAAACAAAACAAAACAAAGTATGTCCTCATGGCTCAGATGTTTTGTTTTCCCTCAGACTTTCCAGGGCACGCTGTGGGACAGAATAAGGAGGTGAAGGGTTGATGGAACTACCACTGATCCCTTTATCCTCCTGGAATGTGCATCTTCTTCCCTGGAATAGGAGGTCCAGACTGGGGGAGACGAGGACCCCTGATGGTCTGGTTACTGCGCTGCATGAAAGGACTCATAGATTGCCTTCCTTTGCCTCAATCTAATATATTGTCTTCCCTTAACTCCTCTCAAGCCACTCAGGAAGCATTTCCCACATCTTCTCTCATTCTCAAGCCTCCAGCTTGGCCCATAACATCTTTCTTGTTTATCAGCTCCCATGCCTTACACCATCTGCACATGTTATTCTTCTGGATTCCCCTGACCTATTATGTTCCATATATCTGTAGTGACACCTGTACATCATATTAATAATGTCCTAATTTATATATCAAAACAGTCACATAAGTAATGTGTTTTACTCCTCTGTATATATAAAAGGCTAATATGCAAAGTGTCCCCTCGGGAGTTCGACTGTGAGTTCGATTGCTCGCTATGACATGCGCTGACCACCAGGTGGTGGATGGAATGAAGGAAGGCCTTGGCGGGCAGCCAGAAGGCCCTGATCAGCCCTGATCGTTGTCCAGGCCTAGGGACCTTACCCATGCACGAATTTCGTGTCCTGGGCCTCTAATTCAATATAATTCAGGGAAACAAACATTTGTTGAACATCAAAATAGGTATTATGTGCAGTCTCTGATCTCATGCAGTTCTCAATCTGTTAGCTTATTTTCTACTACATCATATTACTTTCCAGGACACATTTGATAAATGCTTTTGTAGGTTGTTGAGGAAGATAAATTCTATTTACACCAGAATCAACAAATTCCTTCATGTTTTCTAGTGCAGAAACTTGGCAGGCCAAATGACTACCGATCTTTATTGTTTCTTTCTGCACCCATCTTTATTCATTTAATTTTTTTCACAGGCTCCTTTGTCTTATTTCTTCAGACTTTATAAGCTAGATACTAACCTTCTTTAAGAGCACAAATTTGGAACATTTACAAAGGGCTGTGTTCTCATTTAGACTCACTAGGGACAACTGGAGCAGTTGGAGGATGATTCTTGCTCAGTTGAGAAAAAGAAGAGATAAAAATCCATCTAAATTGTTAAGTTGCTATAGTCTTTTAGAACACAGAAGTTAGTAAAATTTTCAGGAAAAGTACAGAGAGTCCTTGGGCACTGAAGAAGATAAAAGAATTCTCAGTACACACTCTATACTTTCAGAAGAACAATATTAAGAATAAAAATAGTTTCCAAATTCAGTCATAATTTATTCTTGATGGTCCCCCAAAAGAGGGGAAGTGGAGAAAAAGAATATACTTGGCCCCAATTACAGAAATTATTCATAGTTCTTTTCCCTCATAAAATAATGAACTATTAGATCTTCCATAAAATCCCTTTCAGTAATTTTATGGTGGGTCTGCATTTTATAATACATGTTTTGTAACTAAGAAATAAAAACCCAACAACCAACAAGAGAATCATTTTACAATAATTCATTTCACTGATTTTTATTAAATTTCCAATTGCAAACCTTTCATCCCTCCTATAAAAGTTAAACAGACCAAGTTTGAGATTCTTCTTCTGTTTAATATAATCATTAAAGTTGAAAGTTTCTTGACTGCCACCTCCTGGTGAGCAGAAACCTGACAGTACTTTTTTACAAGTACTGCATTTTTCCCTCAGATTTTCCCATTTAGGTGTTTAAATATTTTACATTTAAAAAGACTGAATGCTGTACAATAGGACATTCAGAACATTTCATCTGTTTAAACTCAAACTCACTGACCATAAGTTGCTAGTTTTTAAAAGAGAAATCAAAATGTGATGTTTTCCTTTTTATAATTAATACTTTTCCTAGTATTATTACAAGAAGTCACACAGATTGTCGTACCCCGATTTAAATTTTGTTTTATAGACATAGATGCTAATCTAGCTGATAATGAAATGAATGCTTACTTCAAGATTAGCCTGTCAAGTCGAATGAATTACAACCCTCATGATGAAAATCTCTTCTGAGGGATATCATTTATTCTATCTTTACAAGAAAAATAAAATGTGAAAATAAAAGACAACTCCATTTATATGTAGAATGCACAATGACGAAAGTAACAAGAAATTTTCAAGGTAATATATGAGTTTGAGGGGGAACATTTATATCTTCACCTTTTACATATAGGAAGCATTTAGTCATTTGAGATGAATGCAACATACCTGGCTTAAAATGTGGTAAAGAGTGAACTCCAGGCCAAGTGTCCTCATTTGGCGTTCCAAGAACCTAGTGGAGAGCAGGAAATTGTGGAAACAGACTTATTATTTCCAAAGCACTCAAAATTCTCCAGTACACTGCATATGATGAAACTCTGGATTTTTTTTTCTTTTCCATTATCGTGTGCCAGGAATTTTATTTCAGTAAAACCCAAACCCAGCTAAAGAGCCACCCAAGATGAGTGTCTGTGCTTTAACATATGCAGCTGAATGAGGTAAGACAAGTGAAATCGGCTGCATTTTATCAACTCCAAACTTAATAAGTAGGTTTAGAACTCAAACGATAAGCTATCATCTTCATGGAACTGAATAAAGTATGCCCGAGTCCCTCATGATTCTTGCATGAGCTTTTGTCCTTCACTCCGGTATCAGATGTCTAGTCATTAAACAGTTCTAAGAATCTGTCATTTCTCATCCCACATCCTCTGTCTGAGCATTGCAGTTTCAAAGAAGCAGGGTGGACAGCCTGGGAGGCTCGCTTCTCTACTGGCCATATGCTCATTACAGTTAACATCTTTAATTATGTGATTCATAGATTCCTCGTCCCAAAATACTGTTCTCCCTGGACTTTTTCCTTTCCTTACCTGCACTTCTACCTTCTTTCCCTGTGTGCTTTTCTATCACCACAACGTTTGATCTGGTTAAAGGAATTAAAGGGCAATTCCAGCTCCCATATAACTGGGCCTGCATTTTTACACTTCATTTGAATTTCCAACTCCACCATCTATGACTATTACACTCCATGGTCATGGTAAGTCACCGACTGAGAAGAGTGGAGTTGAAGGGTTGAGAGCTCAGACCCTGGAGACAGACCCTCTGCACCTCTACTTACTTACTAGTTATAGGACCTTGGGCAAGAAATCACCTCACCGAGCATCAACCTCCTCATTTGTAAACTGGAGGTGGTAAGAGCACCTCCCTCATCCGTGGTGAGAACAGAACCTGGCCGGCAGCAAGCACTATGTCCCTATTAGACAGTATTCAGGACACGGGGTCAAGTGAGGGAGGTGCTGGCCATGTGGGAGAACCTAGTCCGCCTACTTTTTTTCCACAGGAATCAATGCCACATGCCCTAACCACAACTATCATGAACCAGCACAAAGAGTCAAAGAGGTTAAAAATGGCAAGAGATAAAGCTAGAAACTGGCAAAACAAGAGGACTTTGAGATTCCAGGTCTCCAATTCGTCTCCTGCCTACAACTCCTGGGACAATGGGCACAGGAAATACAAACTTGGCAGCTAGTGGCCAAAGGAAATGAAGTATTAAACATCAATTTCGGGCCCTGCCAGTGTGGCTCAGTGGTTGAGTGTTGAGCCATGAACCAGGAGGTCACAGACCAGTCAGAGCACATGCCCAGGTTGGTGGCTGGAACCTCAGTAGGGGGTGCAGGAGGCAGCCAATCAATGTTTATATTTTTCTATCCTTCCTCTCTCTAAAAAAAAAAATCAATTAAAAAATGTCAATTTTGCTTTTATAAAAGCCTTTTTAGGAGACAATTTGGCTGAAATATATGGTTAGAGATGATAGAGTACTTGTGCAATAGGAAAAGTGGGTGTGTGTTGTCTCTGGTATCAGAATTTCATTTATATTAATCAACTAAGAAATTCTACCACCAAGATACTTTTAAGTTAGAAAGAAAAACTGGTATTCTCTAAAAGCCAAAAATAGTCTTTTACAAATAAAACAGTGCACATACGAAAATTGTAGCCTGCGTGCCATCAACACTTAAAACATGGTTACCACATCTGTAAATAAGCATCTCCGGCCCATTTTAATCTTAAAACAACATACTTTGATATGCTAAAAACTCTTGTACATATTCATTTAAGCAGCTTCACCCCACCCCTGTGCTGTAGCTTGCACATCTCTCTTCTCCTTTACTAGTTCATCTCTTCACTGGACTAGTATTTACTGTTTGTCACAGAAGACAGAGGGATGAGACTGGGCTCCGCCTTCAGGTGCTCCTACTCTGGTGAGGCAGATGAACAAAGGCACCAATGACCTACCTTCAGCAAAAGTGCTCTCTGAGAGGGAAAGGGAGGTGAGAGCCCAAAGAGGGGACTGCGTGGGTCTACCTGAAGGTGGGGAGAAAAGCTACACTGGAGAGGATCGGTTAGTGGGAGAAGGAACACTGACGGACAGTTGGCCAAGTAAAGAAAGGGAGGGAATGCAGGAAAGTATTCTGGTTAAAAAGAAAAGATTATGTCAAAATACTTTCTCTCAATACCCATGTTGCTCAGGCCCTGGAACAACATGGGTATTTGGAGAAAGTACATTCTTCTGGAATGTCCCGCCCCTAATTGGTCAGGTTAACTCCTATCTCCAATTCTAGCTTCAGCTCATGCTTCATCTTTTCCTGAAAGATGTCTGGATTCTCTGGTCCAAGTTGCATGGGGTGATCTTTGTGATCTCTGAGGGCGTTTTGCAGACTTCTGTAAGACATACCTACTGCCTCATAATAGTTAGATTAACTATCTGTCTTCTCATTGGATTCTGGACTGCAGAGTGGAGACCATAGTGTTTGTCTTTGGATCCATAGTGCCTACCGTGTCCCATACACTCAGTAAATATCAACTGCCAGACTGAATGAATGAATGATGTGTCCAATAACAGTGTGAAGGATGCCAGGGAGGCTAGGGCCAGAACCAAATCCAAGGGAACTAAATTTTATCTGTTTCAGGTTTTCCCACTGCAGATGACTCATTGGTGGATTGTAAATTTTCATTTAAGAGTATGGACATCAGCATGTTTCAAAAGAGAAAATTACATAGAAAATATCAGAGGGCAACATACATGGTAAAAACACATAATGTTTTATGAAATCTCAGTTCTGGTTTTGTGTGTGTGTGTGTGTGTGTGTGTGTGTGTGCGTGCGCGCACGCATGCACTGTGAGTCATGATGTAAAATGTACTGCTTTCAGTTTAGGAGCCATTCAATGGGGAACAAGAAGTTATTAGCTGAAATAAAGAATACAGGCGATAAGGCAAGTTTGGGGGCTGAGGGCAATGAGTTAAGTTCTGGGCCTGTTACACGTTAGAAATGCCTACCCATCAAGATAGGGGATGTGTAGAGGGCAGTCAGAAACATAGACATGGATCATAGCAGAGGGAAAAAGTCCAGAAAAACATTTGGAACTCTTCAGCATACATGGTAGGAGAAAGCAAATGCCAAACCACAGCCGCAGAATGGTCTTCCCTATAGTCACATGGATACAGTTTCCAGAAGACTGCGAATTCCGGGACTTTCAGTATCTGCTAGAAAAACAAGGGGTGCTCTCACCTTATCAGTAAAGGTTTACACTGCCTGGCCCTGATCAACGAGGATCGAATGCCCTGGAATTTACTCTTCCAGGCCTGTCTGTGCGCTGACAGGAATGGGTTTAAACCTCACCCATCATGACAGCCTCTCTGAGGGGCAGAGGAAAACAAGAAAAAGGAAACGAGGCTTTCTGCTAAAGCATTTACAAATTCTAAAGTTCTAGCGCTCAGAGTTCAAGAACTCCTGTTGGTCAGAAACATTGACTTCTCTTCTAAATTACCCATCGTTTCACTCATTTTCACATTTCCTAGCCTTTGCCCTGAGGCTGCTAAAAGTGAGTCCCTGGGCTTTCCCCTACGAACACCCATGGTTTAAGCAGAACAAGGAATGCTTATGGTTCTTCCCGGATCAGGGTCAGGGAGTCTCTGACAGAGGGATTCTGACCCAGCAGACACAGATACAACTGGCTCACATGGGACGCCCTGATGAAGTGACAGGGAACATGCCTATGCCCTCTCTAGTTCTGTGTTTTATGAGAGGGGCAGTGCTGATGATTCTAAACCAGCCGTGGGCTAACTACGGCCCGCAGGCCAGATCCGGCCCGTTTGAAATGAATAAAACTAAAAAAAAAAAAAAAAAAAAATTTAAAAAAGACCGTACCCTTTTATGTAATGATGTTTACTTTGAATTTATATTAGTTCACACAAACACTCCTTCCATGCTTTTGTTACGGCCCTCCGGTCCAGTTTAAGAACCCATTGTGGCCCTCGAGTCAAAAAGTTTGCTCACCCCTGTTCTAAACCGACTTAGTCATGAATCTAAGGAAATGGAGAACATCCGAATAACTTCTATAACTTTTCAACAGAATCTCTGAGAGTCCACACATACATCTCTAAGATAATGATGGCTTCACAGAACCAGAATTTTTCTGGTTCCTTGGTGAGAAGTCCTTAATGAAATGTGGGCCATCACACACTCCGCTCTGGAATGGATAGTATAAAGTTCAAAAGTGGCCAGAGAGAAAGCAGAACTCCCTAACTCATCCTGCATGCGTGCTCTTGATCTAGAAACAGAATTATCAAGTGGAGCTGGAATCCAAAACCAGGCTGGTTTGACAAGAAAGACTACGCCCTTCAGAGCTGTCTGGTGCGTTCCCAGACCAAATGGAGAAATGAGGCTCAGATGATATTAAATGATTCACATCCAACTGACCAATTCTAGAGGCAGGTTTTGGATATGAGAAACTAGGCTTTTTCATTCTCTCTCTTCCTCCAGCCACACACACACACACACACACACACACACGTTGTGTGTGTGTGTGTGTGTGTGTGTGTGTGTGTATATATCTTCAACGACTTAAAGGAAGACATAAGAAAATGCCTTGTATTCTCCAATGACACAAAATAGAAGAGACGTATAATATTCTGATGGCTGAGTTAGGATTAAAAAATATTTAATCAGGTTGGAACAATTTCCTGAACATAACACAGAAAAACCTAATGCCAATAAACAAAGTCCAGCACTTAGGTTCTATTAATTAATGATTCAAGATGGGAAGACTTGGCTGGCAACAATTTGTGTAAAAAAAAGACTCATGGCTTTTAGCTGAGTACAGATTCTATGAGACCACCCAGTGGAGATCAAAGGAGGTTGAGGAGGACTGACTTTAAGCTGGCCCGCCTCCTCATGTTCATGCACTTCCTCCTGAGTGTGGATGAGACTGGGGACTTGCTCCCAATCAACACAATATGGCAAAATGACAAGCTGTCACTTGCGTGATTATATTGTGTAAGACGCTCACTCCCATTTTGCTAGGAGACTCTCCCTTGCTGGCTTCGAGGAAGCGAGCTGTTATGTAGTTAGAACACAGATAAGGGAATGAAGGTGGTCTCAGCCAACAGCCAGCGAGAAAGTGAATGCTGCCACCAACCCCAGGAGCCTGGAAGTGATCCCTCCCCAGCTGACCCTCACATAGGACTGCAGGCCCAGTTGACACCTTGACTGCAGCCCTGTAGGACCCTAAGGCAGGTCAACCAGTTCAGCGGGCCTGGGCTCCTGATCCCCAGGAATTGTGAGCTGATAAACATGCGTTGTCATTGAGTTTGTAGCAATATGGTTATGCAGCAATAAGCAACTAATACAGATTTACTCACTGAGTCATATCATATACCAGGTGCTGCCTGTAAAGGGGGACAAAAATAAACAGGCAGTCTTTCATGGGATGTACCCAGAAGGGTCACAGTGGACCCATGTCCCATGAGGTGGACTGAAAGTGTGGACGCTCAATGAGATTGGGACAACGCCTGGAATAAACCAACGACTGTAGTGTCCATAGGGGCCTGACTTGAGCTGTGCTGGGTCAAACAGGAAACAAGGGCAATGGGTGAGACATTAGTATGCAACAAAAAAGGATATCTTAATGACAAGAGCTGTATAAAATGGGACAGACAGCCTTATGATGTTTAATCAGAGCTAAGGATTGAACGGCACCACCTTTTACATTCAAATACAATAAGAATCAAATCCTGCCTCCATAGACACAGGGTCATGTGCAGTAAAATTCTGATGTAATACTACAACAAACAGTTTGGGCGATAAGATAAGGTCATGTATTTACATCTGCCTTTGCTTTTATTCATCCTACTTAGGGTAGGTAGGGAGAAGTGAGTTGATGAGGAAAAGGGTGTGACTAAATAAGAGTGGGTAGAGCAGGTATGGAAGAAAGCTTTCCTTCCCCATTTTCTATCCCATAGAATCAGCAAAATCAATGGCAGATATCAAAATACTTTCTAGTAGTAAGATAAGCAAAATATATGCGTGCATGTGGTGTGTGTGTCTAAATCCTCTCTTCCATCATTCCCTAAGGCTTAAGCTGAAGGGCCACTAGATAAGGGGCTAGACTGTTGGTACTGTCCATGGCATACAGGCTGGATGTGGGATTAGGAAAGTGCTTTAAAATGCTGATTTGGGACTGTGTTTCCCAGAGCAGCCAAACCTGTAGTGACATTCTGCAGAGCAAGGAGCTTTACCTAAGAAAGGCCAGCAGAGGGAGCCGCTGGACTGAGAAAATGAAAAGCTGCTGGGGCTTCAGAAAACTACTTGAATATTTAATCAGCTGGATTAAAGGAGATGGGGTTTCCAAAATATTGTGCAGAGTTTTCAACATGGCAAAGGTTTAGATGAAAGGTAACCTAAATAGTAAAGGACAGCTCTTAGAGTTTTATTTTAAGTGAGTTCAATCCACCTGCTACAAGGCAAAGGCCAGGCTCAGTGATACATGGCTGCACACGGGAATCACCTGAGAAA
>NW_006383018.1:2682280-2705098 GCF_000327345.1 Myotis davidii | reverse complement strand
ATCCCAAACATTTTGATTTTATTGGCTGAGCTGCAGCCTTGGTGTGTGGAATTTTCTAAACCTCCCCAGTGACTCTAAATGTCTGATAAGGTTGGGACCACTGACTAGCCCAGTGTACCTGGGCAATCTCTCAGAGGTCCTCGGTTTAGTTAGGTGGTTTATAGACTTCTTTTTTTTCAAAAAGCCTTTGGCCTGGATGCAGAGGGCAACAAAAGACTTTCAGTAGATGAATGAACAAAACAAGCAGTTGGCTATTAGATAAATCAGAAAATGCTCTTAACTGGAAAATTCTATAGCTCACTTAAAATGTTTTCTTCCAACTAAATTTTCATTCCCGCTCCCCTCATCCTCTCTTTTCACCTACTGTTTCTATTCCCTGCTTCCCTAAACCCTGACTCCCTCACCGATTTCACTCCCCTCGCAACAGCGTCTCTTCTCACAGAGTGATGTTATTGTGACAGGGCTTCAGACTGTCGGTCCGGTCCCCAAGAGTGCGCCTTGGGAGCCGAGGCGATGGAAATACACACGCCACCAGCTCAGGAGCCCAGGGTGGAGGTTGCAGAGGCTGGAGGGGGGCGATGTTGCCAAGCGAACACAGCAGAACTAGGCTGACTGCCTGAAGCAGCTCCACAAAATGCAGAAAAACAAAGCCAGGGAGAGGAACGTGGAGGCAGGAGCAGAAGATGCCAGAGCCTTGCTGCTCAAAGTGTGGTCCCTGAACCCCCAGTGGCATCACCGCGGAGAGGCCCAGACCCCTCTCCCAACCCCGATGAATGAGAACCTGTAATTCTGCATGAACCCCGGATGAGGCCTGTGCACACTGAGGTTTGAGAAGCACTGCTTCAAAAAATTCATTCTAACTGGATTTTTTAACCCAAGAAGTACAAGCAGTAGCAAGGAAATTAGGGCCACCTTCATCTTTTTTTTTTTAAAAAATAGCATTTGGACAGGGGAAATTGTGGGCAATTTCAAGTTCAGTGGTGTGGGTAGCTGGTGTCAGGAGCTACTATGGATGGTTGCATGGAGGACGGGCTCAGGGTCTGTGAGTCAGAGCTCACCTACCAGCACCTGCTTTCCTGTCCTTTAACAGTCTTATACCCCAGGAGTCTCCACGTCAAGAGGCTCCCAATCACTTCTGAAAACTGGCAGGATGCGAATAATGATAATTTTAAAAACACTGATGCTCTGTACTTCAGCTGCAAACTTGAGGCCAATTGAAATTCTATATGACACCCATGGAATGTGTCATACATGACACATAACGCATACCCAAATTGATCACTATTTTCTTTTTCTTGAATGAAAGTAGTTTCCCTATTTACTGAGCAATGATTGTGTGCAAGCTCATTGATTATTGGGAGACACGAAAATGCAAACCTAGAACTTTTGCCCTAAAAGAATGTAGTATTGTAAATATTCATTTTTATGACATTAAAATTTAAAATGACAGCACTATTGAACTGATTCTTCACATTATGAAACTTTGTGCTTTAGAAAATTTTATTACCTTCAAAAACATGTTAATGGGAATGTATTAGTTTCCTGTGGGTGCTGTAACAAATGACCACAAATGTGGCGGCTTAAAAAGACAGAAATTTAATTCTCTTAAAGAAGTTCTGGAGGCAGAGGTTGGAAATCTGTTTCCTTGAGCTGAAATCAAGATGTCAGCAGGGTCACTCTCTCTCCCTGCTTCTTCCAGCTTCTGGCGCTAAGGGCATTCCTTGGTTTGTGGCTTTATCACTCCAATTTCTGCCTCTGTCTTCACACTCCTTTTCCTCTTCTGTATCAAATCTCCTTCTACTCTCTCTTTTAAGGACAGTAATGACTGCATTTAGGGCTCACCTGGATAAGCTAGGACAATGGTCGGCAAACTGCGGCTCACGAGCCACATGCAGCTCTTTGGCCCCTTGAGTGTGGCTCTTCCACAAAATACCGACTTCTGCGCATGGGCCATGAAGTTTCAATTGCACTGTACGTGCGCACAGGCATGTGGTATTTTGTGGAAGAGCCACACTCAAGGGGCCAAAGAGCCACGTGTGGCTTGTGAGCCTCAGTTTGCCAACCACTGAGCTAGGAAAATCTCCTCATTTAAATATCCTTAACTTAATTCTATCTGCAAAAAAATCATTTTCCAAATAAGGTAAAATAAGGCCCAGGAATAAGGGTCTGCTATCTTTAAGTGTTCTTTACTCAGCCTACTACAGAGTAAAATTACCATTTATAAGAGATTATTTTTAAATGATACTTAAAATGGATTATTTATACATTAAGTATCTAAATGATACTTAAAATGGAAAACAGGAAGTAAACAGAAAAAGCTGTGGAAACACGTCTTGTAGCAATAACTTCACATAAGCTGTTTAACTGTTGGCAACTTTACATCTATTATTTCATGAGTGGTCATCAACCCAATAAGACAAGACAATATGGGCTACTCTGCAGATGAGAAAACTGTAATGCAAAGAGGGTACCTGCCTAGGTCTCCTAGAAGAGAACAGAACCAGAACAGAATCTGGATTTAAATGTTTCTGTTTGTTTTTCCGTTAGAGATGACAGTTAATATTACAATAGTCTGAGGTGTGAAGCATAGTAGTTAAACATCTATATAACTTATGAAGTGTTCTCAGTGATGTCTGGTACCCCCTACACCATATATAGTTACTACAATATTACTGACTATGTCCCTATGCTGCACTTTATATCCCCTTGGCTATTTTTAACTACCAATTTTTACTTCTTAATCCTTTCACGTTTTTCACCCAGCCCCCCAACCTCAATTCCACCTGTCAATCATCAGTCTGTTCTCTGTATCTATGAGTTTGTGGTTTTTTTAGATTCCACATATGAATGAGATAATATGGTATTTGTATTTCTCTGACTTGTTTCACTTAGCATAATACCCTCGAAGTTCATCCATGTTGTCACAAATGAAAGGGTTTCTTTCTTTTTTATGGCCAAGTGATATTCTGTTGAATTTATGTGCCACCTCTTCTTTATCCTGTTGCCTATTGATGGACACTTTGGTTACTTCCTCTTGGCTAGTCTAAGTAATGCTGCAATGAACATAGGGATGCATACGTCTTTTCCAATGAGTGTTTTGGATTTCTTTGGGTAAATACCCAGAAATGGGACTGCTGGGTCATATAGTTCTATTTTTAGTTTTTGGGGGGATCACCATACTATTTTCCATAGTGGCTGCACCAATTTGCAATCCCACCAACGGTGCATGAAGGTTCCCTTTCCTCCACATCCCCATCAGCATGTTGTTTGTTAATTTTTTGATGATACCCATTCTGACAGGTGTGAGGTGTTATCTCTTTGGGGTTTTAATTTGCATTTCTCTGATGACTGGTGATGCTGAATGCCTTTTCACATATCTGGCCATCTGTATGTCTTCTTGGAGAAATGTCTATTCAGGTCCTCTGCCCATTTTTAATCAGGTTGTTTGTCTTTTGGTGTTAATTTGTATGAGTTCTTTATTTAACTTGGAAATTAATCCCTTATCAGATGTATCATTGGAGAATATCTTCTTCCATTCAGTAGGTTGTCTTTTACATTTTGTTGATGGTTTCTTTCACTGTGCAAAAGCTTTTTAGTTTGAGGTAGTCCCATTTGTTTATTTTTTCTTTTGTTTCCCTTGCCCGAGGAGAGGTACCAGAAAAGATATTTGCTAAGAGTGATCAGAGAGTTTCTATTGCCTATGCTTTCTTCTAGGAGTTTTATGGTTTCAGGTCTTAAGTCTTTAATCCATTTTGAGTTTATTCTTACATATAATGTAAAATAGTGGCCTAGTTTCATTGTACGCACGTATCGGTCCAGTTTTCCCAACACCATTTATTGAAGAGACTGTCTTTACCCCAATGTATATTTTTTCTCCTTTGTCATAAATTCACTGACCACATAGGCATGAGTTTATTTCTAGGCTCTCTATTCTGTTTCATTGATCTATGGAACACAACCTGTCACTCAGGCGCTGCTGCAACATTATTAATAGGACTCTTAATTCATCTCAGTTGACTCCTAAAGCAACTTACGTATGCAAGACCAGCAGAGACTGACAGACTGAAGCTGAGTGGTCAGCTAGGCGACCTCACCAGCTAAGTGGCTCCTTTCCTCCTGGCTGGTGCTGCCCTGCTTCTGCTGACCTACAGGACGTTTTAGATTGGTTTCAAAGTCAAGGAGGGGTATACTCCTATATTGCTACTTACTAGGAAAGCCTATGTTGTCATTCACTCTTACTCGATCCTGACAGTCATAGAATGTGTATCCTTCAGACTAAAGGGGGAAAAAATTATTATTATTTTTCGACCTGTGGACCTAGTACACAGAATTTTGTTTTAAGTAACATAATAAGCACCCATGAGCTTATTATGGGTGCTTCACCACCTCAGACAAGAGCTGGGTCATTTCACTTTTAACCACCACCAGTGAGCTCCATCCTGAATCATGCTCATTATTCTCTTTCCTTTTTATATAATTTTACTGTCCTTGTAAAGATTACAAAATTTCTTTTCTTGTCAATTTTATAGACAAAGTATAATGCTGTAGCTAATCTTTGGGGATTTTTTAAAATGTATATTGCTAAGATTCATCAAACCTTTGTGTAATGATTATGTGAATGGAATAGTATTATTCATCAACTCCTCTTACTGTTGGCCATTTGTGTTATTAATGAGTTTCTGCCCAGGATTCAGGAAGGAAAATTGCATTATATAAAAATGGCAAGTTGAAACTCATCAGACATCTTATTATCACTTTACTGCTATAAAATTCCATAATGAAAAAAATAAGATTGGCTCCTAACATGGAGTTACGTTCCAACAGTTTGAGAGCTGTTTGGGACTCACAATACATTTTCCCAAAGAAACGATTTTCTATGTGATGGTGAGTCCCCAGGCTGATGCACAGAAGGCTGTTAAATCCATAACGAACCAGAAAGCCATACAGAGCCAAGCCAGCTCGTACAGCAGCATGCCCGATAAAAGTGCAGCCACCATGGAAATCCCAACACTCTCCCAATGGAGGTGCCAGGGAGTGGACAGGGCTCCTGTCCCCAAGACGCAGGAAGCTCTAGCCTGGGGCAGCCACTCTAGCCCAGAGAAGGGGGGCGAGGGGTGGTGGTGGGGGCGGGGGACAGGCTGGCCTGAGGCATCCTAGCCCAGGGGAGACAGGCATGGGCCTAAGGTCAGGAACGCAGAGGGAGCAGAGACTTGGAAGAAGTGACAAGAGCTGGCTAGGACAGGGGTGAGGAAGGGTCACAAAGTGAGTCATTTTCCCTGCATTTTTGGCACTGGTTATAGGACAATGCTACAGCAAAGGGGGAGGGTCTGGAAGCTGCCTAGTGAGGTGTCAGGCTGCATTTTCTTTCTACTATTCACAGCCTTTTACCTCTTCTTTCAAGGAGGCACCTACTTGCACTTAGGATGGGGCACTGAGGGGCTAGATAGGAGGCTCCTAGAAGAAGTGGAGAATCCCCACCCCTGTGTTGTGTCTGCAGTGGAGGAGGAGGGAGAACAGGACAGAGTAAGGGCTGTGCCTATACTGGGAGTGGTATGTAGGTCAGGGCCTGCGTAGGAAAGGAAATCCATACATTTATCTATTCTATAAAAGATGCTATTATTTTTAGAGCTTTGAATGGAGTATGCAGGAATGTGTGAATTACAACTAAATCTCTGGTAAGTTTACTAGCAGAAAGGCTGTTTAAAAATTTAGGTCAAGAGAGTACAGTATGTGCTGTATAGGCAATATTTTATTATAGTTTTTGCAACCGTGTATATACTTTTTGGATAGATACAATTACAGCT
This sequence comes from Myotis davidii, assembly GCF_000327345.1. Classification (NCBI taxonomy): domain Eukaryota; kingdom Metazoa; phylum Chordata; class Mammalia; order Chiroptera; family Vespertilionidae; genus Myotis; species Myotis davidii. Next base: position 2,699,294 of record NW_006383018.1, on the reverse strand, counting down.
ACAAGATATGTGTATATAATTGCCTATTTATTCATTTATGCATAAAAATTACTGCAAACCTCTTATTGATAAAGACTCTGCTCAAGATGCCAGGATGCCATCTCCCGTTTACCACATCATTTTTTTTATTGTTGTTGTTAATATATTTTTATTGATTTCATAGAGGAAGGGAGAGTGAGAGAGGAATAGAAACATCAATGATGACAGAGAATCATTGATTGGCTGCCTCCTGCATGCCCCCACTTGGGATGGAGCCTGCAACCTGGGCATGTGCCCTTGACCGGAATTGAACCCGGGATCCTATCCACTGAGCCAAACCAGCTAGAGCTACCACTACATTCTTATGACATTAAAATTTAAAATGACAGAGCTATTGAACTCACTCATCAAACTATGAAACTCTGTGTTTTAGAAAATGATATTACTTTTAAAAACATGTTAATGGGACTGTATTAGTTTCCTGTGGGTGCTGTAACAAATAACCACAAACTTGGTGGCTTAAAAGGACGGACATTTAATTGTCTCAAAGAAGAGTCAGAAGTTGGACATCAGTTTTATTGGCTGAAATCAAGATGTCAGCAGGGTCACCTGATAAAGGGTGACTTTATGATAACTTTCTGTCCAGTGCCCCCATTGGCCTTCTCCTGGCCCAGAGCAGCCCTCACTCTCAATGCAGCACTCTCTGAGCAACTGACACCCAACGCCACAGTCTCTCACCTACACACGGACTATTCATTTCTAACCAATTCAGTGGGTTCCGAACTGGTACTTAGAATACCACTGCCAATATTTGGTATTTACAATCCAAAATGAATAATTAAGTTAAAAATGATGTCTTCTCTCAGGAAGTATGGCTGCTATTCAGGTCCTCACAACATCGGGTGCTCCTGTCAGCCACCAGCGCAATGAGCTGGAGTCGAGCAGTTCACTACGGGTTCATCAACAGGTCACAGTGAGTTCGGTGTAACTTTCAATTGCTGTTATTCTTGATGGTAAATGCTAAACTGGGGCTCATTTAGCTTCATCAGCACCAGTTTAGATTATTCTGAGCTATCTGGTTAACTTCACGTTATATTTTAATGCATTTCTGAGTCAATGGCATATTTGGCCAATTATTTTCGATAACTAGAAATTATTACAGTTCTGCACTGTGGGTTATATATGAGTCAGCTAAGAGACTAATGCAAAAGCAAATGTATACATATATCTTCCTTACTCCTTAACCAATTTCTGTTTTGTTTTTCAAAAACACTTATATATATGGACTGAATGTTTGAGTCTCTCCCTTCTCAAAATTCATTATGTTAAAACCCTAAACCACAATGTGATGGTATTTGAAGATGGGGTCATAGGAAATAATTAGAATTAAATTAAGTCAGGAGGCTGGGTCCTTATGATGGGATTAACATCTTTATGTAAAAAGGAGACCTGGGATCTCTCTGAGAACACTCTCCAGGGAAAGTCATGTGAAGACATGGCCAGGAAAAGAGCCCTCACTAAAACATTGACCATGCGGACCCTGGACCTCCAGACTTCAGAATCGTGGGAAATAAATGTGTGTTATTAAAGCCCCTCAGTCTATGATATTCCGTTATAGCAGCCGGTACTGACGGAGACACTGAGTGCTGTTATCTCCAATGCTAAACAGGAAAGGGCAGGGTTGGTAGGCGGAGAGATCTGGGGTCGGCAGGAGTGTCCAGAGGAAAAGAGAGTGAGAGCGTGCCCTGGAGGAGCACCAGGTGGGAAACACACACACTCTAACTTATCCTGTGTCACGACAGTTTGGACAAGGAGTTCTAGAATGTTCAGAGGGGCTGGGACAAGGGGCTTCAGTATGTATGAATATGAAATGTGATATAATGAATTACAAGCCCTAAGTGGGGATCTCTGAGTTCTTTAGAGATATACAAATGATATCTGAAAAGGGCTGAGTGACTTGCAAGGTTCACACAGCTAATGGTGACTGGCAGGGGGAGGGGAGAAAGGATGGTCTCTGGACTCCAAAGAACTAATGGGTTCCCATTAGATTATACCGTAAAATCCACTGAAACACACATGTTGACCTTTGGCCGTGAATTTTACCTCAGGTGAAGGACAAAATGAAGATAATCAGACAAGTTAGGGGTAGGGCCAACAATGGGTATCTCTTCCTCGTCTCCATCATACTTCTGTAAGACCATCCTGTTTTGTTATTCCTAGAGAAGTAGCTTTCACTCTGTATTATTAACATATCACAAAACATTGCCTGGATGGCTTATTATTTTCAGTAAAGGATAAAGTTTCCTAAAAGTTAGGAATCTGAACAGTGACACAGTGTGGCCTTCGTACACAGTTGAAGCTGTCGCAGCTGCTCTTTCTCTGATCTCTCAAGAAGGCAACATCTCGTCATCCCCTCTCCGCTGCCTCCATTCCTCCCCTGACCCGTCAGTCACAGAGGGCAAGGACAGCCTTACAAGACTGCCTGGCAACAGACAGGAGCAAAGGGCCATTCCAACCAAGGTGCAAAGTCTTCTAATGATCACATTCACTAAAGAGGCAGGTAACTCAGTCCTTTCAAAGCGCTCACTGATTTCTTAAATATTAAGCCACTGCTGTCTTATGTTTTCTTATAATTAAAATAAGCTCCTACTACAACAAGTTGAAGAATGGAGATTAGGGCGGGTATGCAATTTTGAAAAACACAAAATTAGGACTTTGGCCAATGGCATTGCTGCCTAAGAGTACTGGGAACTCATATTTTTAGTAGATGTGAAATTAAATTCACAAAAGGAGGAAAACGCTCATTGCCACTCTTATTTTCCTTATGTTGCATTAGAGACACTGCACAGGCAGTTGGCTCAGAGTCAATGTGCAAGATTGTCCTCCGTAGATGCATTTACAGACTACGCTGTCATTTACAAATAGAGCCACTTTGTCTTTCTTTCTCCTACCAGCCCTGTCAGCAGCTTCCATATGACCAAGTCATGCACAGTCCTTTCAAGTACCGGACTTGAGCCAACAACAATCACCATAATTTTCAGCACTTTCTCTGTCCATGTACTATGCTTGCATGCATGTAATTTATTCATACGTAAGTCATAAAATTACGGTCCTCTATTAAATTATTCATTGGGTAAGCCTTAAACCGCTGCCTACTGGAACTGACGAGCGTGGTTCCCCCAAGATGTACTTTTCTATCTTTGGACAGTGCCTGCTAGAAACGCATCTCTTCCTATTAGGCTATTCTGTTATTAACTTCAGAACTGAGAGAGCCAAACCAAGTGGCAGGTACAACTATGGTACAGAACAAAGCAACTGGGTTTCATTATGGTGTGTTCATAATATAAAGCAGAATTGGATTCTCTCAGTAGTATGTGCTACGAAACGTTCTGTTACTAGATTGGAAACAAACACTGTGAAAATGCACAACCTCCCACCCCGACCAAGAAAACCTCACTCATTTTAGATGACACCAGTGATGATGCAGGTGAGCAAAGAAAACACCTCAAGACACATCCTCAGTTCTTAAGTTCCTTTAAAATTATTCACCATCAGGTGCGTTTCAGGCCAGGCTGGACTGGAGTGAGGGGAGGGCAGAAAACTCTTGGTTGGTTGGGTACAAGAAATGTTCAAGGTTGTAGACTTCAGAGGGGCATGTGTACACGCTAAGCGCATTAAGTACTCAAGGGTTTCTACTAAACTAGGAAGAGGTGTGTGGAGAGTGAGGGCTGAGAGAAAGGAGGGTCTCGGCCACACTCTCAAGTGCTCCCTTGTGTAGGACATGTTGATACACCATCTCATTAAATCCTCACAACAATGCCTCTGGTGGGTCCTATCCCTCCATGGTACAGATGAGGAAACTGAGGCTTAGAGATGTAAGGGACTTGGCTAAGGCCTCACCAAGCAGGAAGAAGCAGGACATCAAAAAAGTGACGGCTCCAATGTCCACACTCCTTGTTAAACACTACACTGTTTCTAGGCTCTAGGCTCAGTTGGTATCCTTCCCTCTGGGATGAAACTGTCTACCCCACCCAGTCACTCTTCCAGCTGGGAAGCCACCTGTGCTTCAGTTTACCCTTTGGCAAAAAGGGAATAATAAAGAATAGTACCGACCACATCAGGCTCTTGATAAGATTAAATAAGGTGATACATGTAAATACTTAGAAAACCATATGACACAGTAGCACTCAGTGAAAGTCAGCTGCCATCACTATCATCATCACCATCATCATAATTCCCATCTTTTAAAAAAGTTTTTAATCCTCACCTGAGGATATGTTTCCTTTCTTTCTTTTTTTCTTTCCAAAATTGATTTTAGAGAGGGCAGAAGGGAGAGAGGAAAAGTGAGAGAGAGAGACATAGATTGGTTGCCGAGAGTAAGAGTTATCAGTTTGAAACATCTTCCCTGGGTTATAAAGTGCAGGTACACTTGAAGATAACATGTATATTTAGCTGGACTGTGGAAGTCAACTTTGTGGGCAGACCACCACCACCACTACTACGACCAACAAAAATCAAACTTAAATTTCATGTTACTAAAACACAGAAAACAGATTTACGAAGTAGCAGGTACAGTAATGCATTTATTATGAAATGAGCCTTAATAAGAACACTGTATTCCACTGTGTGAGAGGGTGGTGCTGGGAAGGAAAGAACACAACCTCCTGAGGTACGTGGTGTCCTCAATAGGACAAGGAAATCAATAAAAACCACAGGTCACATACTCCCAACAAAACCCAGCTGTTAGTACTTTTGAAGGACTCCGTTGTTTCATTAGGTGAAAAATGTCTCCGTTGAGGCCTTAAAAGATTGATGCCCCAAAGAGTTTTTCCTTACTGCTACATGGCATCAGTCTTAAGAGATCATGGTGCGAGGCTCAGAGGCGAAGGGGATAAGTTAAGAGACTGCAGCTCCTCACTGTGCAGGAAGTAATTCTTTTCTGAGAGACTATATATCAGTCCAGAAAGAACCGACAAACTTTTTCTAAAAATACAATAGAAAGAACCTAAAAGAGACCCATTCCAGTCATTTATTTTCATCTTGAACATAAATGGAAAAAAAATTGCTAATAAAAATCTAATACTGCCTGGCCGGAGCAGCTCAGTTGGTTGGGTACCATCCGTGTCCTGAAAGGTTGCGGGTTCAATTCCCGTTCTGGACATATACCTGGGTTGTGAGTTTGATCCCTGGTTGGGGCACACACGGGAAACAACCGATTGATGTTTCTCTCTCACAACGATGTTTCTCTCTCTCTCTTTCTCTCTCTCCCTTTCTCTATCTAAGCATGCCCTTGGGTAAGGATTTAAAAAAAGGAATTAAAAGCATATGTAGTACAACTGCCTAGATGTCTTATAAAAACTAGATACCCAATCTGCATTTATATAAATGTCAGAGCAGTGTCCAGAGATCTCTGGTGACCGAAATAATGGTAGCATGTTTGCCTCTGGAGGGAGAAACCTGGAGCTGGGGTACTGGGGTAAGAGATTAATTTTTACTCGTTACCATTTTGTACGGCTTGAATTTTGTAAAATCATGCATGCTTTTAATTATCTCTTTAAAACTCATGATAACTATGCCAATAAATAGATAAAAGGTTTTGGGACATTTGGCAAGATCTATAGACATTTTGTGGTTGTCATGACAGAGGAGGGAGGGATTGCCACTGGTATTTAGTGGGCAGAGATCACGTTTGCTGCTCAGTATCCTACAAACACAGGATGCCCCCTAGAAATCCAGCTCGGAAGGTCAGTAGTGCGGCTGCTGTGAATCATGGCCTTTCCACAGAGAACATAAACACACGGAGCATGAATTACACAAACAACCACTGAAGCTGCCTTTTGGCTCCTCTCCGCTCCAGACAGAGTATATCATCCAGAGACAGGGAATGGAGAGACTGCGCAACCCTCCCCTTCTCCCCCGAGCCGTTTCCTGTCTGGTTGGGGAGAAACAGTTTTCATCAGTGGCTCTTAGCAGGGGAAGCAGTAATAGCAAGATCTGCTGCCTCAGGCAGAGGTGACCATAGGCCCTCTCTTCATGGGCCTATGTGGGTGGGAGGGGACACTTAGGGGCTGTACTGCTTCAGTTATTCATGTTTAAACAAGTTTGGTTAGAAGCCATTCATACTTTTACCTCTCAAGCATAGCCCTGCACCTATATGCAAACTGTTACATTATAGAATTCAGTGGCATCATCCAATGATCTTTTTGAGATCCTTAGGCTTCAATTAATTTAGGGACGGTATGGTAAACAAAGGAAGAAACCTTATAAAGCACCGTTTGCTTAGAGAGCCTCTGGTCCCCCAAAAGATCCTGTGACAAGACAGCCCACAAAACCTCACATCAGGAAGTACATATGGAGGTTCCACTGACAGCAACATGAAGGAGGAATGATCTTGCCTCCTTGAAATCTAGTCTATTTGGGTTAAACTTGTGTCCCTATAATGTGCTTTCTCTCGCTCTTTTTAAATCAGATTTCTTGTCCTTGTTCATTTCTGCATTACATTGTATTGTAACAAAGCCATATGTTTAAGCTGAAAGGGACCTTTAAGATCATTTAACAAAATCCTCACATTTCACAGATAATAAAATACCTAACACATATGGGAATTTCTCTGTAGCCGGCATTATTCTGAGTTACTTCAATTAATTCCTTTAATCCACAAAAACCACCTGATGAGGCAGAAGTAATTATTATCACCCCCATTTTACTGATGAGGAAAGTGAGACAAAGAGAGGTGAAGTACCACGTTTGACAGACAGATTTCTAAGATGACCTTCAGTTAGTCATGCCCTTGAATAAACCCCTCCCACTGCATGCAGGCAGAAGCTGTTACTTGCTTCAAGTCAATAGCATATGGCCATAGAGATGGGAGAGTCACTCCCCCGACGGCGTGATATTATTTAAGACTCTGTCTTGGTAGGCTTAGTAGCCTGGAGAAAGATTCTTCCACTGGCCTTGAAGAAGCAAGCTGCCATGTGGTGAGAGGTATTATAGAAAGTCACATGACAAGGGACTACTGGGGTCTCTAGGAGCTGAGAGCTAACAGCCAGAAAATGGGGACCTCATTCCTACAAAATTCAATAAGGGACTGAATTCTGCCAACCACAATATAACAGGGAGAGAAGATCCCAAGTTCCAGAACGGAATGCAGTCTAGAGAGCACCTAGAGTGCAGCCTTGTGAGACCCTGATCAGAGGACCCAGCTATGCTGTTGCCTCGGCTCCTGCCCCACACAAACTATAAGGTCATAAATGTACGTTTCTCTAAAGCATTAAGTTTGTGGGAATTTGTTATGCAGCAATCCTATATAATAAAAGGCTAATATGCAAACTGTTCCCTTGCCCGGGAGTTCAACTGGGAGTTTGACCAGGGGGCGGGACCAGCCAGCCAACCACCCATGGCCCCTCCCCCTGCCCAGCTCCGCCCCTGATCACTCCCCTCACCAGATTGAGGGTGGGGCCAAGGCGCCAATCACCCATGGCTCCTTCCCCAGGCTGGGCCGGCCGGACTAGTGGAACTATAATAGATATGTCCAAGATCACAAAGCAAATAAAAGGAAGAGCAGGATTCAAACCCTCATGATCCGGTATCCGTCCCCTTAAGCACAAACATCAAGCTGTTAATAATGGCAATCCATGGGGCATGGAGAGGTGGATTGTTTTACTTAGCCTATTGAATCTTTCTTCATTGCACTTCTTGTTAAAAAAATAATTTTATTGATTTTAGAGAGGAAGGGAGAGGGAGAGAGAAATAGAAACATCAATGATGAGACAGAATCATTGATAGGCTGCCTCCTTCATGCCACCCTACATACATTGGGGAGCAAGCCCACAACCCGTGCATGTGCCCTGACCGGGAATGGAACTGTGACCTCCTGGTTCACAGGTCAATGCTCAACCACTGAGCAACACCCGCTGGGCCATTGCACTTCTTTACTCTTTGACACGTTATACACTCAGAAAGGCATGTACACACACACATTATTTTTTTTCTGTATCACTGACTAGATAATGGGAATCTATATGGGCAAGGACTTCTCACTATTTTGTTCACTATTGTATTCCCATCACCTAGAACCATGCCTGGCACCACGCAGATGGTGAAATTATTCATTGAATGGCATGAATGAATGCAATCACTGAGAAGCTGAGGCTTGGAGACCTGCTCGAATTGAGCTGTTGGATAAGTAGTGGCAAAGGCGGATGTGATTGGCTGTATTACTGATCTTGACTCCTCACCCCTTCCTGTAACTGCACCCTCTGCCATCTGGCTGTGCAGCTCCTCCTGGCAGTGTGACTAGCTTGGCCAATGGCATGGGGCTGAATGTGAAAGGGGCAGTTACAAACTTAGGATTTAGGAGGTAACACCTGTTTCCATTCACCTGTCTTGCCCTTCTGCTACTGCCAGAGGAACGCATGCCCCGATTAGCCCACTGGTCTGAGGAAGAAGAACATGTGTGGAGAAAACCTGGACTTAACCTGTAGTTGATGAGCTGAGCTTGGATCAGCCAACCCCAACTAACCCACGAGCACCTGAGCAAGAATGAGTCAGTTTTTAAGCCACTGAATTTTGAAGTGGTTTGTTATGCAGCATGATCAAGGATGGGAAAGAACTCCTTGTACTTCTAGTCCACCTGCAGTCGTGTTAATCTGAAAGTTCACACATTGGCATGATGGGGAAGAAAGCGCTAAGCACTAAAGGAAGATATAATTAATGCTTTAATAGTCCTTATGTTGGCTATAGGATGCTTTGCAACCATTACACTAGAAGCAGCTTTTAGGACAGAATAAATCAAAGATCATAATTCTGTTAAAATAACAAAACAAATGCATAAATGCCCTCCTGAAATTAAGGCACTACAAAAAAGTTATTAAAGAGATTAAATTATTAAAGGATTAAAGAGAGAATGGAGGTGTGAATTGGAGCCAGGAGTTCAACAGCTAAGAAAGACTGATTCAATGGAGAGCTGACAATGGTTAATCACCCACTTTCAAGATCTGAAAAGACGAAAAGGGTGAAATTCTGTAGTCTGGAGTCTCTGGCTATACTTTAAAATACAGTGTTATTGTCCATAATTCAGTCAAAATTGCAAATAGATCAAAGCGTGTAATTTTCCCTGAATAAGGTGTAGAAGGAGCATCAAAGCTTAATACCACAGACATGAAAGAGGAAATGCATGGAGCTGGTAGCTGGATGGAGCTGCCCATTCACAGAGTGGAGACAACCTGCAGAGCCAGCCCAAGGCTGACGCAGACAGTACAAGTAGAAGCGAGCTTAGCACAGAAGCTGCCACATCATTGCCAACAAGAGCAGCAAAGTTATTCTCACTTACTGGGAATACTATAAGCCATTCTCTCTCTTCCTCTCTCAACTTCAATCATCACAATAATCTTACCAGGCAGGTACTCTTGTGCTCATGACACAGAGACCAGGCTGAGAAAGTGAAGTGTGTTGTATGAAGACAAAGAGCTAGTACGTGAAGAATGAGGGAAGAGACTAGAGAGCTCTGACCCCAAGCCCAGATTCTTCCTGCACCATCACAATACTCCTGAGGTTTCTGAGCAAGCATGGCTTCCTTTCCTTGCTTTTCCTTCTTGCTTTCCCCGTACTGAGGATTTTGAGTTTACCCAGTGTGAACCTACTCATCATTAATGTCACAAATTGTATCACAAGTTCACTCAGAAATGCCACTGTCCCTCTGTTTAGGAAATCACGCCACAATTATTTGTCTATTGTTTCCCAGTACAACCTCTGACTGCAGTCTACTGTGGTTTCAAGCCCCGAAATTGGATGAGACTGGTAAGCAGCACCCTTCTCTAGTTATGGAAATAATCTGGAAGGCTGTCTGGCTTTTGCACCCAGGTGGCCCTGTAATTCAGAATGCTCCGTTATCTCTGTGCACAGATTCCCCTCCTTACAGAACATGAGTAACAACAGAATACAGCAGTGTTGGCTCTTCCTAGCGGAGCTCTTTGAATGCACAGCCCTTCCAGAAGCTCTGACACTCATCCGTCACAAAGCCCGGCTCACGCGCACTGCTCATGTCAAGCACAAACACCTATTCAGTCAGCTGAAGTAATCAATGAGAGCAACACCGAAACCAAAAGCACAGCATTCCAGGGAGCATCACCAAGCATCCAGCCTACTGCTGAGCTGAATTTATATGAAAGCTGACCAGATGTCTTGTTTTAAAAGGGCTCTCTGCCCGACTGGTGTAGCTCAATGGTTGAACATTAACCTATGAACCAGGAGGTCACGGTTTGATTCCCAGTCAGGGCACATGCCTGGGTTTCGGGCTTGACACCCAGTAGGGGGTGTGCAGGAGGCAACCTAGCAATGATTCTCTCTCACTCTTGCTCTCTGAAATCAATAAAAATAAAAAATTATAAATAAAAAAAGAAAAAGAGCCCTCCGTTCTAAAGACTTTGTTTTAACATTCACCTTAAATTTTTTTCATGAAAATACTATATGCAAACAGAATAAGGGTAATAATTAACAGTATATAAAAGTATTTGATAGAAAGCGAGTCTGTTAGCACAGGCCCAGTCTTGATCCCTGTAGGAACCCTGTCTGGAAATAACTGTGCACTCCCTGGACATCACATCATATCCACCTGCTCAGCAGAACATTCTGTCTTCCTCCCATTAATGGGCACTTAGACATTTTTTATACCTTGCCTTTTTTCTTTTAAATATCTTGAAAATCTTTCCGTATTGGAGAAAACAGTGGGGAACAATCTCTTTTCAAAAGGTCAACCTCTTTTGAAAACTGGAATGTATGTCACTAAAAAATATTAACTTCAGAGAAAATAGACCTGAGTCCTTAAACCATTTTGCTCATTATGAATGGATTCCAGCGGATACAGTGAAGAAAGGGAACATCACTGGGGACCCAGGAACAGACAAGCAAGAGTCCACAGGGACTTGGCCGCCTTCTTCCTTGATATAAGGATTGTGTTTCTTATTTCCGTTTCCTGCTTTTCTTCACAGGAACAATAGGCATATTGACGCTTATGGAAGGCTTTAACAAAGGTCCCTTCTAAGTCACTTTCTGTGCCTCTCTACATACTCAGTCTGTGCATCTAAAGTTACTATAGACAATGCTTTGTTGAGTTTTGTTCAATTGTTTAGCAGATGAATAAAATTCATTCACACATTCACATTCACACACACACACACACACACACACACACACACACCCTCCTACTGCTGCAGAAACTGGTTTCCAAAAACTTTAAACTTGCCATAAATGATGACTATAAAAGGTATGTAATACTTTTAACAATAAAGATAAAATAATTTTAAAAATGTAAGAAAGGAATCAGCACATAGTAGCATTAGATTTATCACAGCAAGGCCTGAGATAACACTTAGGCACCCTGCAATTCTGCTTATGATCTGGATTGCAAATCTCTGAGGAAGGATTGCACTACTGGCTAAACAGCTGAAATGGCTGGAGATGGGTTGGGTGGGCTGCGGAGGGGCAGTAACAACACACAACTCACCTTTCAGCAGAGGCTGCCAGGCCAGGTAGAGCCATGTGGCACACATGACACAATTAGAGAGAATAGAATAATCTCTAAAGAATATAAATTACTAAACATAATCTCCAGTGGATGGTACCACCTCTGACAACGGCCTGATGGATTTTCATCAATCCTTGAGAGCCTGTTTGGAATAGGCTTCCCTAACATTGACGGGTACATGAAATTCAGTCCCTGAGGCCCAAAGAGCTGCCTGAAATCATGGTCAAATGAGAGGCACGAGTAAAGGGTGACTGGGAGAAACATGTTCGAGTGTTACGGTTTTGTTAGCAGAGAAAACATGTCAGATTTCAAATATTCCCAAATCAAAATTTACAAGGACAGAAGCTCTAACCTGCAGGTATATAGTTCGCAGGTGGGACTGCCTGGAGGGCTGGTGGTCCCACAGGCAGCTAGCTCCCTGTCGCCCACAGCATCCTCCAGTGTGATATGTAGGGACCTATTTATGTAGTGATGGCTAGCATAGGCATTGTTCCCTGTAGGTCAGTAATCCATATCTGCAAAGCCAAAGTTCTGCATTAAATGCTAATTGGGAGCCTATTTCCATTACTTTAAGTGGCAGAAATTTTGACATGCTATGTGCCAACCCCTAACCAACCCACCCTCTCTGCCCCATGATGAAGTCCTCAAAATGTAATCATAACATAGTAACCTATTAATATATGTCACCAACTATCATTTTTACAACAATTCCTGTAAAAACAAACAAATGTTTTGTGGGATGTTCATGTAAATATTTTTGCATATAAACATAGAACTGAGTCTTACCTATATTCTATGATGCAAGGTATGAAAAATAAAGACATATTTGGCTGGAAAAAAAACACTGTCTATTGGGAAGAGAAATGCTGTTGGATATTATTGAGAGTGATGCTGGGTGCAGATGGCACATAGGAAGAGTACAACCTGTGTGACTGGAATGGTGATTAAAGAGTAATTAGCAAAGGAAGAGCTTCCTGAGGCTGCAGACACATAGCAGCAGAAACGGACGGAATGTGGGTAAAGGAATGCGATCAGGGAGTGCTTTGCAGGAGGACCAGTAGCCTGAGAAAAGAAAGAGGAAAAGGAATGAACTTGGTAAATAAGAGGGTTCAGTAAATAGACTGACCAGATTTGATTAGAAGGAACAATAGGCATGTGAATTTGAGTCGGATAAGAAGAGATTAAGGTTCTGGACCTTACCTAATGCAGTAAGACAGCAAGCAACCACACAGGAGACTAAGGCGAAGTCAAATGACACAGTACACAGAACGTTCTCTGTTACAGGAAGAGAGCATGCTAGAAGGGAAATATACTAAGTATATTAATAAATATTAGTGACAATGGACACAACTTTCAAAACCTAGTTTCAAGGGTTATGTTTTTTAATATGAATAAAAATAAATCAAATCCCTGACAGGGTAGCTAAGTTGGTTAGAGCATTGTCCTAATACACCAAGGTTGCAGGTTTGATCTCGTCAGGGTACATACAAGAAGCAACCAATGAATGCATAATTAAGTGGAACAATAAATTGATATCTCTCTCTCTCTAAAAATCAATCAATAAAAAAAATCAAAGACTTTGAGAGCTGAAGGGGGCTTTCACAGTTGTCCCTTTCAATAGTGAAACTTGATAAATGGTTGGTCCATACAGCTGGGCAAGTGGGCACTAAGGCACTTCAACCCTAGAGAGGCTATCCCCTCACACATTCTGGGCACACGCCATAGTGAAGTTTCATACTTATATTTCAATTAAGCAAGACTCTATTAATAACAATGACAACTAAGCTTTACTGGCAGCTAACTTGGTGTAAGGACAATAACCTATGGTAAGTTGGTTTAAAATAGTAGTTTGTTTAATGCACACAAATTCTATGCTTGCTTAGTACTATTGCCACCTCTACATCACATTTAGCCTGGTGACAACATATGGTCTTCTAATAAATATCTGGGAAACAATAATCATTGTATGTAATGCCATATTTAATGCTGTATAGTTGGTGGTAACGTTTATAACAAATCTTGGCAAAAAGAACATGGGCTAGATCATCATTCCAAACGTGATCTCATGTTTCAACTCCAAGGAAAGAATGAGAAGTTCACAAAGTAATCTCTGTTTCTGTTCTGGATTGCCTTTGTGTTTTAGTTTTCCCATGTCTGTAATAAAGTCCTGAGCTACAAAATAAAAAAAATCCTTGAAATAGAAACTAATTTGAGGAAGCAAGAGGAGACAAATAGTAGACAGTTGAATGTAAGCAAAAGGAAGTTTTGCAATTAAATTATATTCCCTTCTTTCCCGACCCCTAACTTCTCTCATATGAGGATTAGAAGTTTTAAAACTTGGTTTATCTAATGTGACTCCCCCAATATCAGCAATGGATTATAATAAACTGAAGGCAAAGTTTGGTGATGGAACCAGCAGGAAGACATGTCTATTTGTGTGATGTCTTAAGGTTTTACTATCATGACAACTAACAAAGATGTCATCGGCTTAAACACTAGAAGAGTTTATGTGAGACTGTCTCAGCACATCTGTAACTATACAAGAAAAGAAAATTAGGTCACCTACTTTCCAGTCCAATTTTCCAAATGTGAGTAGCTATTTCACTAGGCACATAGACTGATGTGGGGCTGGGAACACTCGCGAGCATTCTCTCCCGTGCAGAGCTGACCCTCTTTAGATTGAGTCTTAATTACATGCTACCACAAATGAATCTTGTTACATAACCTGTGTGATTCTGACAGTCAGACACAAAGATTCTCCTAACTCAGAACTGTCTTTCCTTACCTCAAGGTACATCAAGGAGAAGCAGCAGGAATAAAAAACCACAAGTATAATGAGACTGTGTGGTCTACAGAAAGAAAGATCTTTCTTTAAAAACATTGGTGAATGAATAGGATAGGAACCTAGGTTTCAACTGGGCTGGAGTTGCTTGTGAAGAACAGAAACTCAAATATTCTCAATGCTGGAGTGGCATTTAAAAAAGGAAAGAAAAAAACAGACCCCATGTGGAACATAACCTGGCAGCTTGCTTTGATGATTTCTGGAATGTCTTTCTTTAAATCTTGACTCTGTTCCTGGGCTCATACACATTGAGAAGCATAGGAAATAAAATACAACACAAAGTTCTAATCATTGGTAGAAGCAAGTGGACATAAGCAAAGGACAATCTCCTGTCTGAAAGCAGGACTCCAAGTAGGAAGACAGTGAAAAATAGATTCGCTCAACAGTAGCTGACAGGGAGGCATCTGTCTCTTATTGAAGAACAAATTAGAATCCCTGGCAAAACTTCCCTGGGCGTGACACTGGGCAGGAGCCTGGAGAGAGGAAAGGAAGGGAGCAAAGGAGAGGGGAATTGGGTTTTGTTTACTATGTAAATCTGAGCCTGTGTTGGGGTTGTGATAACTTGGTGCCTCTCCTGCTGGCTTGAATCAATCAGGGTAGGTAATGAATTACATAGTTTCATTCCCATGTTCATTTGACTATTGGGCAGGACTGGAAGAAGGTAGAATTCAGATGCACTGGTGCCCTGAAACTGGCCAGGCCATGGAGGAATCCAGGAAACCCCAGGAGAGCCCTGCTCAGAAAGGCTCTGGTGTCTGACATTTATTTACTGTCACATCCTCTCCATAAGTTACACATTGTTCTTTCACGTACACACCACCCAGTTATTTGTATGTGGGTCCAGGCAAGGGACTCTTTATAGTCACTCTTTGAGGAACATTCACTATATACATAGCAGCATGCTAAATGCTAGGGGGTATGAGGAAACAATCCCAACTTGCAGCCAAGATAAAATAATTGAGACTGAATGTACCCTCCTGTCTGAAACAACTAAAACACCAGCGAAAATAAATGAAGAAAAATGGCTCTCAGGTATATAAATGTCAGGCAATAAAGGACAGTGATTCATGAGAGACAGAAAACAAACAACACGAACTCTACACTTTACTATCTGGAAAAAATTTCTAGGTCACAATGCAGAGAGGGGGAAACAAAGAGAACTTATTAACCTCTCTTAGTTGAAAATATGCAGCTGAAAATCCAGGGAAGCAAAGCCTGCTAGATTTTTAAGAGCGGACTATCAGGGAGGAGAAATCAGTATCATGATAAAACTCTGGTGATTCTAACTCATGATTCAGTTAAGTACTGACTAATGTGCAAAGTTAAAGAAACTCCCCAATGGTAAGGAAAGAACCACCCGAAAGGTTAAAGCATGCCCAGAGCTCACGCAGGGCTGAGAACAGTGGCTGCATCTCCCAAGTGTCAGAATGGAACACCACTGAATTCACAAAGCATTGTTTAGAGCAGCGGTCACCAAAGGATGGTCCACGGGGTCCGAAAGGCTGGCGACCACTGGTTTAGAGTGCTAAGAAGGATCTTGCTTCAGTAGTAGAGAAAAATCCATCATAGGCTAAATACCATAGCTTGGGCCCTGCCTATCAAAGCCTAAAGGCAAGACCTGAAAACTGTTTCAAGTAACTTGACCATGTTACAGGACAAGCTGAAGAACATTTTTTTCTTGGAATATATAAATACATAGAAAAAATCCACACTATATGGCAATGAATAAAAAAAAAAAAATTACCAGGAATACAAAGAAGGAGGAAAATACAACTTATAATGAGAGGAAAAAATCAATCATAAAAGCAAACTGATCCAGAAATGATGAAGATAAAAGAATTTGTAAAAAAGGAAACTATGAAAGAGCAAACTCCTACAGGTAAATCCTACAATGTATGAGATGAAAAAATGCACTGGATGAGATTAATGACTAGTTAGGCAATGAAGAAGAAAAGAGGATAAACTTGAAGACAAGGCAACAGAAATGCTCCAAACTGAAACATTAGGAAAAAAGAAAAAAGTCAACAGAATATCAAGTGACAATCAGTGAATCAAGTGGCCAAATGGACATGCACTGGTAATTCCTGAAGAAGAGTGACAGGGAGAGGTTGAATAAAATGTTTAAAAAAGAATAACCAGAAAAATTCTTAATTTGTTGAAAATTTAAACTGATTTACAAGTTTAATGAACCCTAAGCACAAAACTAAAAAAAAAACCCACTTCATAATCAAATTATTTAAAACTAGTGATGAAGAGGGTATTTGAAAAACACAATCAGAGATAAAAGATACAATACAGGCAGAGGAACACAGATAAGAAAAACATATTTTTTGTCTAAGATAATGCAAGATAATATGATCATCTCAATAGATGAGAGAAAAACAAATATTTGACAAGACCAACATACATGCTTAATAAAAACTTGCAACAAAGTAGGAATAGAAAGAAACCTCTTCAATCTGATAAAGGACATCTGCAAAAAACCTAAAGCTAGCATCATCCTTATTTGTCAAACACTGAATGCTTTCCCCTAAGATTAAAACCAAGACAAAGATGTCCACTCTCACCACTTCTATTCAATATTAGGCTGGAGGCCCAGCCAGCATGGCTCAGTGGTTGAGTGTCACCTATGAACCAGGAGGTCACAGTTCAATACCCGGTCAGAGGAT
>NW_006383018.1:2680424-2682130 GCF_000327345.1 Myotis davidii | reverse complement strand
ACAATTGCATAAAAATATTAAATAGTTATAAATCTACCAAAAGATATGCAAGACCTGTACATTTCCAATTATGAAACATTGGTTAGAGAAATTAAAGACTCTTAAATCAAGGTAGAGTGCACCGTGTTTACAGATTGGAAGACTCAAGATTACAAAAAATGCCAATTTCTCCAAACTGATTTGTAAATTCAACATAATCCCATTCAAATACACAGTAAGCGTTCAGTGGATACTAAAAGGCAGATTCTAAACTCATATGGGAATGCAAAGACTCTAGATAGACTAGCTAGCTAACTGTGAAAGAAAAAGTTGAAGGAGTTATCAAATCTGACTTCAAGTCTTATTATGAAATTACAGTAATCAAGACAGTGTATTATTGGCATCAAGAAGGAACACTCTAGTAATATGCATACATGGTCAACTGATTGTCAATCAAGTTGCAAAGACAATTCTTTTCCACAATGGTGCTGAAACAATTGGATAGGTATATAAGAAACATTTATCTATCCCTGGAACCACATACAAAAATTAACTAAAAATTGCCCTGACCGGTTTGGCTCAGTGGATGGAGCATCGGCCGGGGGACTGAAAGGTCCCAGGTTCGATTCCAGTCAAGGGCATGTACCTTGGTTGTGGGCACATCCCCAGTGGGGAGTGTGCAAGAGGCAGCTGATCGATATTTCTCTCTCATCGATGTTTCTAACTCTCTATCCCTTTCTCTTCCTCTCTGTGAAAAATCAATAAAATATATTTAAAAAAATTAACTAAAAATTGATCAAAGGCATAAAATTATAAAACTTCAAGAAGAAAACACAGAAAAAAATCTTTGTGACCAGGGGATAGACCCAAGATTTCTTTGGACTTCATCAAAATTATGTACTTCTGCTCTTCGAAAGAAACTATTAAGAGAATGAAAAGACAAGCCAAAGAATGAGATAAAATATTTGAAAATCACGTATCTGATAAAGTTCTCTATCCAGAATATATTTTTAAACACTCTCAAAACTCAATTGTCATAAAAAACAATAAAAAGTGAACAAAATGTTTGAACAGATGCTTCACCAAATAAGACATATGGATGGCAAATAAGTACATGAAAAGATGCTCAGTATTAGTTATTAGAGAAATGCAATTAAAGCCACTATAAGATACTAGTACACACCCATTAAAATGCATAAATTCAAAGATGTACAGCTGGAACTCTCATACAGGGCTGTTGGCAATATAATACAGTACAACTTTGGAAAATAGATTGGCAAGTTTGTTTTTTTAGTTAAACATACACCTACCATTGGATCCTGCCTTTCCAATCCCAGTTATTTACCTACCTAAGGCAAAAGGAAACGATGTCCATTTAAGGATTTATTCATAGCAGCTTTATTTGTTGTAATCAGAAACAACAAAATTGGGGACAAACAAAATGTCAACATATGAATGGATCATCAAATGATGGTATATCCATACCCTGGAATACCATTCAGCAATAAAAAGGAACCGAACTACTGGCACTAACAACAACATAAAGGAATCTACATAGTTATGCTCACTAAAAACCACCACATCCCCCCTTCCCCCATCAAAACAAAAGAAAGGGGAAAAAGGAGTACAAACTCTACATTTCCATTTATATGAAATTTAAGAAAATGCAAACTAATCTATGGTGACAGAAAGCAGATCAGAGGTTGCCTGGGGATGGAAGGGAGAAA
>NW_006383018.1:2677371-2680385 GCF_000327345.1 Myotis davidii | reverse complement strand
TTTACAAGAAACTTTCAGGGATGCTGGAGATGTTTGCTATCTTTACTACAGTAATGGCTACTTAACAAAATTTATCACATGGGATACTTTAAAAACAGTATGTTAATTACACCTCAAAGGCAATTAAAATTTAGCATAAAATGTAACTACAAAGTATAAACTCTTGTTCCAGGGTACTGTTTCTAAAACTTCAATGAAGTCGATGTCCTCTTTTAAACATACAATCCTCATGCCTTCCATAAATGTTGTTTAAAACTTCAGAAGTAACTAAGTATTCTGACAGGAACAAAGCCAACAAAACTGAACATGCTTTTTTAAAGTGCAAATTCTCCTGCAGTCACTTTGATGGGGTCCAGTCCCTTTGAGAAGATGATTTTAAATTTTATTTTTAAATACTGCCAATTAGGCATTGGAGGATATAAAGCAAATACAACGGAGAAGGAAGTAAGAAAGGAACAAAATTAACAGCTAACAACATACAAGTAAACTTCAAAGAATAACCTCAAATGCGGTCTGAAGGTTAAGTTCTGGCCTTTATTCTAAATTTGAATCAAAAGCTGCGGTGCTTGCTTAGACAGTTGTTTGTTCATTTTTCACCTGCCTGTTTTCCTCTCACCCTTGATTACTCTGTTTACCCCTCCAGCCACATTAAATTCACATTTCAGGCTGCTAGCTGGCTTCACATTGAGTCAGCAGAGCTTTGTGACCTGCCAGACAACTAATTCCTGAGCGGAATTACTGCCACCTACGCCACGGCCACCATCCCTGTTTTCTGGCGTTTTCCCTCCCCTGGCTCACACTTCCAGACTCTGTAAGGCTCTGGTGTGCCCCGAATGAGCAATTCTAGTCCAACAGTAGGACATTTAAAGTGGCATACATCTTTTCTAGGAGGCCACCACCATCCTTACCTCCATTAACACACAATGACTACAAAGGTTGCAACTATTCCTGAAAATATCTAACCAATTGTCATGTTTAAAGTGAGAAACAATCAGAATGTAAAATGATATTCATAAAAGAATTGGAACCACATAAAAACACTGACAGATGAACAAAAATCAGAGGGACGTGTGTAAAAATGAAAATAAAGTAGTTAGGTTTCTTCCCCGCCCCTCCCTCCTGTTTTCATTATCTTTATTGATGTTATATGGTCTTTATGGGGGAGGGGGGAGACCCCGTTTATTGACAGCTGCTAGCTGGAAGGCTTTTTCATTCTCTCCAGCTGAAATGAATCTGAGGCTTCTATTCATCTGGGGAAAAAGAAAAAAATAACAAATATATTTTGCTCCTGTGGTGGGCGTTATAACTGTGGTGGATTTGTTTGACTGCCAATTACTGGTAACAGTTATCTGATTGTTATACATTTTATAAATGTGTCTAGTAGTGTTCTGTCTGGAAATGTACATGGTTTAGTGGAAAAAACTATCATAACTCTTCCTCCCTTTCCACAAGATGAGAAACCTGACCCTGGTTTATTTAGTGGTATGGCCCATACTATTCTACAAGCACAGGGTATGTTATGACCACTCCCAGGAAGGTCTGGTCAGAATACAGTCTCCAGGGAATAACGCTACTGTGGCAAATCATCTAAGAGAGGAAACAAGCTTTTGTTGGGTTGATTCTGAAGGTCAGAGAACAGGCCACCCCAACATGCCGTGTTGTTATATTGATGATCTTGAGCTGCAGATGCTTGAAAAACAGCAAATGCAAGGAGAGGCTTTCACTGAAATCTCCTGATCTTCCTAAAATCGGACCCCCCCAAAAAAGGAGCTCAAATGTCATAGGTCCCCTCCACAGGAGAGGTGTCATCAGCCAGAGAAGACTGACTCCTGCTGACTCCTATCACGTGACAAGAGACTAGAAGTTGACATCACACCCAAACATTGTTACAAACTATCTCCGAGCCCTCCCACCTCTCCCCCCACCCCACCCCCGCATTCATCTTTTCTAAAAATTATTTACTCTCCTCTAAGAGGCCTACATCTCCCATCCCCTCTTCCTAGTAAGAAGATATTTAAGTCTGGATTTCTAAGCCACCTTGGGAAGTTAATTCATTTTTCCTTGGGGTCTTCCACATATACAAGAGGTACACATGTTAATGAACGTTTGTTTTTCTCTTGGTAATGTGTCTTTCATTACAAGGGCCTCTGTTAAGAACTCAGAAGGGTAGAGGAAAACTATTTTTCCTTCTCCATAATTCTATCTCGGGAAATTAAGTCCTGGGCTGAACAGTGAGGTTGGCTCAAATGCCAAGCAGTCCTGGCTGAGGGTAGGGAAGCTTCTAGGGGGAAATCAATGATATTGGCATCAAAGTGGGACAGAGGGCACATGCATGGTTGCTGGTCGGAGTTTAAAGTGGCCCAACATTTTTGGAGGATGATTTGGTAAAATCGATAGAAATGTTCAAGGCACATCCAAGAGCCTTCTTCTAGGAATCGTGTCTGCTAAGATAAAGCACGAGCGCATAGGTCGAGTGCACAAGCCCTGGTCAGAACCCAGGATTCTGCTGCGGGCTCCCTTTCCAGAACCTGGGCACAACCTGCATTTTTAGGACGAGGTGGTACCCTATCTAATAAAAGACAAAAAGGGTAATTAACTGTACCTCCGCTACGCTTCCCACTGGCTAATCAGCAAGATATGCAAATTAACTGCCAACAAAGATGGCAGCCGGCAGCCACGCAGCTGAAGCAAGCAGGAGGTTTGCTTGCTCCAGTGATGGAGGAAGCCAAGGTTCTCCACCTGCCGCCACCGGCTCTAAGCTCTGAAAGCAACAGTTTCCATTATAGAAGCTAAACAAATCCCAGAGACCTGCTTTCAGCCAGCCGCGGCCTCAGAGCTGGGAGCACCAGTGAAGGCAACAGAGTTTCAATTATAGAAGGTAAATAAATCCCAGAATTAAAAAAGAAAAAAAGGAGAGGCTGGGAGCTTCAGTCGCCTGAATGGCTATCATCCCCTCATCCACGCTGGCCAGGCACCCCAGTGGGGACCCCCACCCTGAAGGGGGGGTCGGCTGC
>NW_006383018.1:2671669-2676738 GCF_000327345.1 Myotis davidii | reverse complement strand
TGTTTTTTAAATATATTTTATTGATTTTTTACAGAGAGGAAGGGAGAGGGATAGAGAGTTAGAAACATCGATGAGAGAGAAACATCGATCAGCTGCCTCCTGCATATCCCCTACTGGGGATGTGCCTGCAACCAAGGTACATGCCCTTGACCGGAATAGAACCTGGGACCCTTCAGTCCATAGGCCGACGCTTCATCCACTTGAGCCAAACCGGCCAGGGCTATACATAAAATTTTTAATCGGAGCTTCCAGGGAGGGATTACTGTGATGCTGAAGAGAATTTTAACTTTAACATTCACATACTTCCATAATATAGTGAAATTCTAAGTGAAAAGACAAGATTAAATAAATTTAAAATAAATGGAACAGGGTATTGATATGGAGAACCAATGGTACAAATAATAAAACATGATCAAATTAAGAAAATGAATTTGGTAGTACAGGTGCTGGTAGTAAGAAATTTCTATCAAGGATAATGTATAATGTTTTTCTGAAAAAAAAAGAAAAGAAAAAAGCACATGTTAAATGACTTTCTCCTTCCCTGCTAACAGCCACAATCCAAGTTTCTGGGTAAATGCAGCCGAGGTAGCAGGCAGAACAGAACACTGAACAACGAACAAAGGGGTCCTATGGGGAAGAGGAGTTTCAACATTAAGTTATGCCTTTAAGACCTAAAGAGAGCTATGGTGAAAAAAATGTTCTAGTTCCTTTTCAGATTAAAATAGGCTATGCTAATTCTGAACAATGCCAGCAGGCTGACTTCCCAGCTGCCCCACAGTCTAGTCTGGGGCGCTACCAGTCTGCAGGGTGCAGCCCGTCCGCCTACAAGGATGGCTGACACCGGCTTGTAGGGGAGTCTCGGGGACCAGCCTGTAGCCATCACCGCCTCCTGGGTGGGACGAGGAGATGCGGTGTCATACGAACGGCTTCAGATCTCAAACCGCAGCCGCCCACATCACCATCTGTTTCCTGCCATGTGAACCCTAAAAGAAAAATCCGGTTTGGTCCTAAAAATACTATTTTTCCTCACAAGGAACGGTACGTCTCCTTGGGCTCTGACTCCCGGGCCTCTGTTTTACATAACATTAATTAGAGATGCTAATTCCATGCTGGAACGGTACAGCGGCCACACCCTGGAATATGAAATTGTAAACCTTACAATTCTGCCAAAATGTGTCATTTTACCCAAGCGTAGCAGTTTTAAACTGCTCATGGCCCAAGCCTCCCTGACCATGAGTTCTAACTTCACTGGAGTCATAAGCTTGGACTGGAGTCAATCTTGCCCTTCCTTTGACTCACGGACCCCTCTTATTTAATAAGAAACCTACCATTTAATAATGAAATGTTCACATTTGACTTTGCAGGAAATAAAAATCCCCAAAATTGTTACTGAGATCTCAGGACAGAAGTTAGGAACTGTTTCCTATCAATGCAATGTTACTTAGCCCCGAATGCACCTGCCATCGCCTACCTGTGACACTGGATTATTTCTTCCCTTGGCAGCTGGCAAGATTTTAAGTTTAGTCAATAGTTGGTGCTGAAGGAACCTTGGTGGATGCCTGCCTGCCTGCCAGAAGCAAGAGGGGATTTCCTGCTTGCAGTGCCCTGCCTGCCAGCCTAGGCTCTCTGCTACCCTAGAGGGAGGACCCAACTCCTAGTCTTGATTACGAGTTCCCTGCCACCAGCCCCTGCTCTGCACTGTGGACCAGCGCTGGCCCAGGACAACCCAAAGAGCTTCCCGGCCAATCACACCTTTCCAAGTGTGTTCCCTTCTTGGGTTCTGTCCCTTCAGCCTTAGGATATATTTTAAACAGCGGTCGCCAATCTTTCGGACCTCGAGAACCACCAGTGGTCTGTGGACCACCGGTTGGCAACCGCTGATCCAAAGGTTTCCTTAAACTAGCGGTCGCCAACCTTTTGGAAAACCTCATGGACCACCAGTGGTCTGTGGACCACTGATTGGCGACCACTGCTTTAGAATTCTCTTTTATACCTTCTTAGTAGCAAATATCTTGCAAATAGTTAATAACTCTCTCTATTAAATCATCACTGTTTAAATTACAGGGTAGTTTGTAACTCCAGACTGGACCTCGACTGGTAGCCATCCATTGAAGAAGGTAGCAGCTTTAAACCTCATGTTGGCTCTCAATGTAGTTCATTAATTTCATCATTCATTTCCCACAGTCAGTCCAGCACACTGCTAAACAGTTTATTTCAGACTTTCTCTTGTATCCTTTAAGCTTCAATTCAACCAACTTAACAGCAACTAACTACCAGAAGATGGCAGGGAAGGAGAAAGTCATTTAACATGTGCTTTTTTCTTTTCTTTTTTTTTCAGAAAAACATTATACATTATCCTTGATAGAAATTAAGATGGTATCAACTAATATTCACTAAGAAAAAGAGCTTTCTTCAAAATCCAAAATTTTAAACTTTTTGATTTACCCTCATGTTGATCTTGCTCACATTCTTTTCAGGTTAAAAGAAAAAGTCAGAATTGCCCATCACTAAAACACCTCCTCCAAACTTAATATATAACACAGTTATTCTTTATTTTAGATTTTATAGGTCAGTAACTCCCTTATAGTTATTGCCTTATCTTTTCTTTCTCTCAACAGATTAAAGCTGGAGATCAATTTGGAGACTTTACAACAATATTGAGTCTACTAGTTGATGAACATGGTATATCTCCCCATTTATGTTTCTCATACTTATACAACTTGGAGTTGTATAAGCTCTTGGAGGCAGATCAGGACTATTGTGGGGGGTGGAAAGGGAGGTCAAGCAGGTGGAATCTAGGGTCTCAGGATTATAGGTGAAATTTATGTAAAAAATACATTACTAATATTTTTTTGAAAACTATGGATACTCTAGCCTCCTTCTATAGGTGAAGAAGTGAATCCTGCTTAAGCATGTCCAATTACAAACAAAGACAAGCCTAGAAGCCAAGTCTTCCAACAAGCAGTCCAGAATGAGCTTTCATTCCAGAATTTATGTAAAAATACCTTTGACATACTTTTTACATTTACTATCTGTCATGACATAAAGTCATAAATTCCATAAATTTATCACAGATGGTTATATCACTTGCACTGGATTTAAACACAGTGTAATGCCAAGAGAAAGTGCTTTGAAGACAATAATTGGGTTTAAGCTGTGCTGGCTCCAGTTACAGGCAAGATTTGTGTATTATTTTAATGGAGGCAGTATGGAGCATTCAGGTCTACCAATGCTGTTCTTCAAACCCTGCTAGGAGGTGAATTCACAAATTACTGAAACATATCCTAATCTTCCCCCCTCCCCCGGGTTCAGTGGAATTAATACTAATATTCTAATTAAACTACAGAGTGGGTGCTGGCTTCAGCAGCACACATACTAAAAATGGAACGATACAGAGAAGATTAGCATGACCCCTGCACCAGGATGACATGCAAATTTGTGAAGCGTTCCATATTTTCTTATGTAATACCTTAATCAATGAAGAAAAAAACAAGAAATCACACCTTGAAAAAAATAGAAAGTATAAGAATATATTCTGCTGGTCAAATACATGTAAGTTATCAGGTCCCCAAAGACATGAAAAGTCTATAAAGTAATAGACTTTTCTATTTCTTTTAAAGTAATGTGTGAACTAGCTTTACTTGAAGACATTCTGCAGGAGATATTCTAGTGTCCTAAACTGGAAAGCCTGTTTGATATCCAGGATGGACAGCCCTTTTCCTGGTTTGCTAGCAAAGGTCTACACCATTATAATTTAAAAATAAGAAATAGAGCTCATTCAGTTAACAATGTAGTAAGTTAATGATTAGAATTTATATTCATAAGGTTTAACTACATTGAAGCTTATGAATGCTGAAGAAGCTCACTTTCTACCATCAAAGTATCACTGGAAAGTGCTATTAACATAAAGGCAAAGGAGATGTGTTGCCCATTTTACCTGTGTGCCATTAATTCCATGATATTGAATCTTTTACAGGACTGCAGACTAGCATCTTATTTATATTAATTTCAAATCAATGACTCACAAATCCATTGACTATAAAAGTTTAGCGGTAATACATCTTCGTAAAGCTTGGTTTGGGGGAAAGGGAAAGAAAAACAAGATGTTCTCCCATGTGTGAAGGATAACATTTGGAGCACTTGAGACTTGCTTTACAGAGCAACACTTGATCAGTTTTTCTTAATATTCCATGTGTATTTTGAAAGTGCTACTTTTTCTCCAAATTCCATAAAAATCTCCTTTAAATGATAAAATTAAAATAAAGTACAGAGTGGAAGGGTAAAAAGAAAGTCTTTTTTTATATTCACATTTTTTAAAGAGAAGAAAGGAGAAGAGAAAAAGCAGAATGACTACTGAAGGTACCTTCATGTTATGTTTTCATTATTACTATTTTATTTCTACAGCAGGTTATGCTGAGACACATGGTGAATAAAACCTCTTCATTTGCTTTCTTCTTTATTTTCTGAGTGAATTTTTTATCTTTTCATCTGAAATGACAGGCTGGTATTATCAAAGCTGTGTATCCTGAGATTCGGTAGGGGATCTGAATTTTCTTTTTTCATTATTTTTGGTAGAACACACAGACCGTAGGGATAAGCTATCAGCACCCATATATCTCCAAATTCTTACTAGGTTCCCTTAAGGGGCAAAGAAGATAATTAACCTGTCATCCTAGACAGTGTACCGTTCCTTCTCAATGTTTAAAATTTTTATCCTAAAGAGATGAACCAGAACAAAGAAAAGGAAGCATTTCTAACCAAAGCCACTGAAGAGCATAAAGGCAAATACTGAGTTCTCAGAAATTCTAAGACTAAAAACCAAAACCAAAACAATATACTCAAAACATAGTACTTTTGCTTGCTGACTTGTACTTGCTTTTTTCATTTAGTTACATATTTCTGAAAACAGATCTCCCATTTGACAACCTTGCTCCTATAAACGTCATTCTAATGAAGACCAAAGAAATACAAATAAAATATTTGAGACTGATTTTCTTTAATCCTCACCTGAGGATATTTTTTCCATTGCTTTTTCGAGAGAGTGGAAGGAAGAGGGGAGGGGAGGGGGA
>NW_006383018.1:2634985-2671623 GCF_000327345.1 Myotis davidii | reverse complement strand
CTTTATAGAGAGTGGAAGGAAGGGTGAGAGAAAGAGAGAAACATCTGTGTGAGAGAGACACATTGATTGGTTGCCTCCCACAAGAACCCTGAGCCCCGACGGGGCCGGGGACCAAACCTGCAACTCAGTTAGGTGCCCTTGACTAGGAATGGAACCCATGAACCTCTGGTGAGCAGGCCGATGCTCTAATCACTGAGCAGCACTGGCTGGGCTTGCACTGATTTTTACATGTGCCATTCTCTTAGTTTATATGTTCATCTTATGTTAATATGTTGAGTTTCCTGAAGCACAAGGAAACATTCTGAATCAGTCCCTTCACAAGCTGCTCTGCTGGCCTCGTCTCTCAATGTGAAGACCTCATTTAAAATGTCTCCTTCGTTAAGGGTTGGAGAAAGACCCTCTGAAAATGAAATGATCTTTGTCTTCTTCTCCTTCCTAACACATGTCCTGAATATTATCACAGAGCAGCCTGGCATGTGTGGGAGGAAAAAAGTCACAGTGCTCATCTCAGTCACTGGAGAACACCTTGACGAACTGCTTACACCAATGCCAATCTCAGCACCGTCTGTACCTGCAGGAGAGGCCCCGTCCTTCCCATACTGTCTTGGATGCTATCCCAGTGCTATAAACAGAAGGCTTGGCCGCTCAGGCGTGGCTGACATCAGTGGAAATAACCTGGAATAAGTGGGCACATCAGCGAAAATAAAGCACAGCTGTTTGGAGGGCAGGGTCACATGAGATGGCAGAGGAAAATACTGAGCAGTGACATGGAAGTAGCCAATAGTAGGCATATTTGTTGTTCTTTTTACATTAACATAGCTAGGGCTTTGAACACTGAATTAAAAGTATAGACTAGATTCCTGGCATTTGTCAAGCTCAGTTCTTGGGCTTCAGGACTACCCATGGAGCGTGAGTCAAGGCTGGAGGAACTGAGAGTTCTGCTGTGTATCATTCAGCTCTCTAACTTTCTGAGCAAGTTGTTGGTTTAAAAAGAGAAAAAAAAAATAAGAAAGAAAAAAAACCAACTTGCGTCTTGTAGCATTTTCATGAATAAAATCATTACTTAAAAAAAACCCAGAAGACAATGAAACATATATACTAGAGAAAAAAATGCTAAGCCCTGGCTGGGAGCTCAGCTGGTTAGAGTGACATCTGTACACCAAAAGATTGTGAATTTGATCCCTGGTGGGGCATGTACAGGAGTAACCAATCAATATTTCTATCTCACATTAATGTCTCTATCTCCCCCTCTCTCTCTTTCTCTCTCTCTGTCTCTTTTCCCCACCGTCTCTTTCTCCTCCTTCCTCTCTCTCTAAAAATCAATTTAAAAACACATACACATATCCTTGGGTGACGATTAAAAAAAAGCTAAGTGGTGGCTGAGACAGAATAGTTTACTAGTAAATAATAATTCAATATTCGTAAGTCAGAAAATACCTGTTGTAACATACAGACCATTCTTTATCTTAACACTCAAAAGTTAAAGGTTCACTGGTCTATTAAAGTCACTGAGTTTAGCCCCTAGCTGGTTTGGCTCAGTGGATAGAGTGTCGGCCTGCGGACTCAAGAGTCCCAGGTTCAATTCCAGTCAAGGGCACATGCCTGGGTTATAGGCTTGATCCCCAGTAAGGGGGCGTGCAGAAGGCAGCCAATCAATGATTCTCTTTCATCATTGATGTTTCTGTCTCTCCCTCTCCCTTCCTCTCTGAAATCAATAAAAATACATTTAAAAAAATAAAGTCACTGGGTTTATATGATGGACAGTATAGTATAGCGCCTCTTACCTTTTTTGAAAGAATGTTGGTACAGGTCTGTTCAAATAAATGAGTGCTCACATTTTAACCAATCCAGGCCACATTAAATATGCAGGAAGAAGAAGGATCATCAGCAATGCCCCCAACCCTGTTCCCTACTCCCAAAGTAATGATTATAGGTTTTTGATGCCTCAACTTGATCTTGATACTGTACTGGCAGCACTTGGCTTGAGGATCTTTGCACTGCCCTGCCTAGCACAGCTTTCATTCGGTTGCCAGGCAATAAATATTTTTACTGCCTAAGTGTCTATTTCCTTCCACAAAGTGGCTCAGTGACAAAACTAAGACATAATTCCTGAAAGGGGAAATCTTCCTATTGACACAGAAGAAGAGAATGGCCTTTTTGGACAGTATTCCACTTTGATTCATCTACAGCATCATCCCTCCACCCCCAATAGACTTTATTTTATAAAGCAGTTTCAGGTTCACAGCAAAACTGAGCAGAAGGTACACAGATTTCCCATATAATAGCATCTTTTCCTGTTACTAAAAAAATTGAGCCTAATATTTGAAAAGATATACCAACACTGTATTACTTTTGTTTAAAAACCTTTTTGCTAGATAGAAGGTTATAATTTCACTAAAGTTAATGCCTTTTCCATTTCATATCCAATTAGACATCATGGTATCAGGAAGCTCACAGTTATGAGAAGGAGCCTCTCTATACACTATCTCAGTATTTGTCTAAGCATATTTTTCATTATGAGGAAGAAAACTAATAAGGAATTGGCAATTTGATTAAGTTCCCTTATGGTTTAGATTCTGGATTTTCAGAGTGGCCCATCCGACCAGTACTAAGTATTACAAAGAAAACTCAATGAAAATTGTGCCAAACTTCATCAAAGTAGACATTCCCTGAAGCCCACTGCTGGGCATATCTTAGGCACCCACAACTGCTGTACGAACTGAATCACATCCAGAGAGTCAATTACCAGATTAAAATGTGCATGCATCACTACTCTGTGTGAGAAACAATATTTCATTTTAGCAGAAATAAGATGTGATCTGAGAAATGAGCCCAATATTATTCTCCAAAACACCTTTATTAATACCTTTTAGCTATTTACTTTTCATATGGCAAACATGAAACACTTTTTAATACTAAATTTTAATTAGAGCAAATTGATAGTAATTTGTTCTGAGCTTCAATCAAATGAACCAGGCATGTGAATGTTAAATCAGAGTGACTTACATATTATTGGAACAAGAACTGCAAAAAGAGAAACTAAAGCGAAATGTGATCTCACATCTATTTTTAAACAAACAAATGAAAGAAAATTGTCTTTAATTTTTAAAGCGGTTCTTAATGTCATCCCCACAGAGTTCCCCCCAAAAGATGCGTTTTTTAAAAAGAACACAGTGAAGTATAAAAAGAATGCAGTAATTCTGTTGCTAAGAAAGCAAATTGATGCATCCACTGTGGAAAAGTGTGGTGGTTCCTAAAAAACTTAAAAAATGGAACTTCCTTATGACCCAGTGATTCCTCTTCTGGGTATATATCCAAGGAAACGCAGCACACTAATTTGAAAGAACATATGCACCAACTTGTTTACTGCAGTATTATTTACAATAGCTAAGATGTGGAAGCAACACACGTGCCCATCAATAGACAAGTGGATAAAAAAGTTGTGGTACATACATGCAATGAAATATTACTTGGCCATAAAAAAGAATGAAATCTTACCATTTGCAACAGCACAGCTGGACCTAGCGTGTATTATGCCAAGTAAAATAAGTCGGTCAGAGAAAGACAAATACCATATGATATCACTTCTATGTAAAATCTAAAGAACAAAATAAACAAACTAGAAACAGACTTATAGTTACCGAGATAATCTGACGGAGGCCAGAGTGGAGTGGTGTTGGGGAAAAGGGTAAAAAAAGGTGATGGGATTGGGAAGTACTATTCGGTAGTTACAGAACTGGCACGGGGGATAAGGTGAAGCACAGAGAATACAGTTAACAATACTGTAATAACTACGTAGGATGCCAGGTGATTACTTGAATTATTGGAGGGAACACTTTGTAACCCATTTGAATGTCTATTCTCTATGCTCTACACCTGAAGCTAATACAAAAAAACCTGATGAATAAAAACTATAATAAAAAAATAAAATAAATGCAAAAATTCTATTATTGCAAATATTTCTGCAGCATCAGGGTGCATGCTAATGGTTAATTCCCACAAAGTACTCCCCTCTCCCCGACCCCTGTTCCCAAATCCTAAACTCCATTAGGGGACTAAAAGCCAAATTAACAGCATTGCAAGGTCAAAGGTGAAGGAAGACAGCAGCGAGGTTTGGGTAGAGAAACCTAGGTCTAAGAGAAGGAAAGAGAATTTTTAATTGGGAAATCAAGAGAAGATTTCACTAGGGGGGGAAGCATTTCTCATATTCAGAAAAGTGGGTTCTATTTAGACACTGGGGACAGGAGAAGCATAATTCTGGGCAGGTGTAAAGGCACAGAAGTACAGAAGTTCGACAGCACAGGGTGTGTCTCTAAACCAATTCCTGCACCTTCATCGGGGATTGGCCAACATGGAAGGTAAAGTCTGACCTGATCTTTTCTCTTGTCTTGGAAAAGAATGTACTCCTAAGTAGAAAAGTTCACTGGCAATTTGAACATTTAGTTACTCAAAAGTAACAGGAGCCTGAGTTTATTTGAGACACAATACCGAGGAAAAAAATAAATGACTGGTACATTTAAAATAGACAGTTCTCAAGAAAATGTGGTATATGCACATATATGTGTGTGTATGAATGTTATTCAGCCATAAAAAAGAATAAAATCTGCCCCTTACAATGACAAGGATGAACCTTGAGGGCATTATGCTAAGGGAAACAAGTCAGAGAGAGAAAGACAAATACCATATGATCTCACTTATATGTGGAATCTAAATGAAACAAATTACCGAGCTCATAGATACAGAGGACCAATTGGTAGTTGCCATTTATAAAATAAGTAAGTTATGGATGTAAAAAAAAAAAAGAAAAAATAATAAAATTAGTTCTCAATATTTTTCCAGTACAACTGAATTCATAAAAGAGATTTTAGGTAGAATACAAAAATGCCATAGCCTCCACACTCCCTGGGAAACATATGTCTGTCATTTCCCAAAGAAATGAGAGAGAGGACAAATTCAGCTCCAAGGTCAGCTCATCTGTCAACTTGACTTAAGATAAAACTGTTCTCCAGTGGACATGCACCAGTGACTTGGGTAGATTAGTCTTAATGGTAAATTTTAATCAAACAGCCATCGCTTTCTATGAAGATACATGATAATGAGACATGAGAGATCAATTTAGGATAGGATGTTTTGAGGAGGCTTTTCTTTTTCTTGCAGGGAGTTGGGCAGGAGATGATACAAAGTCAAATTTTAAATGAACTCATGCCTCACACAAGATTAGCAGCCTGGATAGATTTACCCTTGAGTGTAAAGTCTTCTAAGGTGTAAGAAAAGGTAGGGGACCAGAATGTTAATCAAGTGATCTGAACAGATAGGAATTTATAGTGCTGGGATGTGATGACTACAAATATTCATCTGCTATGTACACAATTCTAATAGTAGCCACCTAATATTATTAACACAAACCATGTGAAAGAAACCCTCAAATATACTCATTACAAGGGTGTGCCCTAAGGGGGTCACACCAAAAATATCCTGGAAGAAACACCGGACTCAGTCTGACTGAATTAACTATTCCTATGTTCTGGAGAGTATGTCTCCACGACCTAGGTTTTTAGGTTGCCACAGAAGGGCCAGAGAATTTAAAACACGCACAATGTTTCAAGGTATGACGAGTATCTTTAAGAGCGGAGTTTCTTACCCAGGAGGACTCATTGGCCAGACTTGGCTTCTGTATTTGAAGGCATGGAGTCCTGCCCCTGAGCCTGATTCAGGGACCCCAGTGAGGCCTAAGAGTGTGTACTCAGAAAATGATTCCCAAGTCATTCTCTTGCACACTCCTGGTTACAAATCAGCAAACACAATCAACCAAACAACTACAAAGGAATATTTTGGTGAAAAGGTCAGTAGATTTAGGATTTAGTCTCAGTTCTGGCAATTACTGAACATGTCTTCTTAGGCAAGTCCACATACTCTCTGAAGATAGTTTCCTCAACTGTAAAACAACAGCAATAGTACTGACCCTGTCTTTCCTGGTCATGGGATCAAAGGAAATGGATTAGCTACCTACTGCTGTGGAACAAGCTACTCCAAAACATAGTGGCTTTAAGTAACAGACACTGATCATCGATTATCTCACAGGTTCTGTTGACCCAGGAATCCAGGGGCGCCTCAGCTGGTGCTGCTGCTAAGGGAGTCTCACAGGGTAGCAATGAAAGTGTAATGATGGCTGTGGAATCACAGGAATGCTCACAGGGGAAGGAGCCACTTCCAAGCTCATGCACATGATTGCTGCCAGGCTTCAGGTCTTCACTGGCTGCAGGCTGGAAACATCAGTACCCTGACATGAGGGTCCCCTCCACAGAGCAACGTACAACATGGTAGCTGGCTTGCCTTGGTGTGAGCCAGTGACACAGTAAAAGAGGGTGTGTGTTCTGGCCTGTGTGCTAAATGGTTAGGGCACTGGACCACACACCAAAGGGTCATAGGTTTGAGTCCTGGCCAAAGGCACATACCAATACATGGGTTATAAGCTCGATCTCTGGCCCCAGTCATGGGGGAGGCAACCAATCAATGTGTCTCTCTCTATCACATAGATGTTTCTCTCTCTCTCTCTCTCTTTTCCCCTCTCTCCTTCCTTCCCACTCTCTATAAAAACCAATGGGAAAAATATCCTAGGGTAAGGATTAATAACAAAAAGAGAGAGAAAGAGACAAGGTGCACAAGAAGGGAGTATCAATCTTTGTGTAATTTAGTCTCAGAAATAATAGCCATAGCTATTGCCATAGCCTACCCATTAGAAGCAAGTCTCTAGGTCCAGCCCACACTCAAGGGTGGGCGGAAGGGATGTCATAAGGGCATACACACCAGGAGGTGGGGATATTGGGAGCCATCTTACCCGCTACCTCCCACAAGAGATCACATATGAGATGTCTTGAGGAATACAAGGCTTATCTGTGGGAGCACACTGCAAGTGACTAAAAATTTTAAGGCAGAATTTGAGTTTAAAAAATCTCCTTTATGGACAACATTCTGAGAATTTGCTAAGAAGTGTCACCACCTCCTCACTTCCCTCAGATGTGTCACACTCCGGCAGTATTTCACCATCTTCTTTGGACATAGACATCTGTGAAGTTGGTAGTCAGAAAACGAAGAAAAGGAGGCTGAGCAAAATGAGGAACCTTGTGACCCACCCAGTAACACTCTGTGACAATTCACACTTTCACATTATCCTGGGGAACAGCACTGTAATGGTGATCAGGAGGATGGGAAAAACAACACAAAATTTTAGCAGCTTGAAAAAATTGTTTCCCAGATTGTTTTTCACTATAAAGCTGTTTATCAGCTCAACTTGGTGATATACTCTAATGAAAATTTACATAATTTCAGTGCTGGAGCTTTAAAACGTGGCCCCGGCATTCTTGACATTCTTCTCATCTAGAACTGGAGTATGTGTCTCCTCCCCTTGACTCTGTGTGTTGTGATGAGCTATTCTATAATGGGATACCCCACTATCCTGGTTTTTTCCTAAGAAAAATGACCCTACTGAAGTTTGTTACTAACATTTCTATTGGCTTATTAGCACAGAACTTTCTTTATTAGACTATCCATCTAATCTGTCCATAAATAAATCATGACATTTTTTTCTCTCTAACATCTTCATTGGCACTGGATCTCTCTTCATCGTTTTTCTTCTACGTGGCCTTTTTTGCCCCCCTCATAGAACTTTTGACTTGGGAGGTTTCCAACCTTTCTTTCAGCACTGGGATCTGTTTCGCAATCAAAGCCTTAAAGAAACCAGAGCCAGGAGTGGAGGGACTGGGACAGCGCTTCCTTCAGGGCACACCCACCTTCACTCCAGCACCCCTGAGACACTGAGCAGGATCCCAAGTCTCCTTTAAAAACCATGGACAGTCTAAACTTTCCCAATTAAACCAGCTAAACAGACCTGAGTTGATCTATAATATCCCTGGAAGAAGTAATTTTTCCCCACCTTTCTTTTTCTTCACTTCTCTGCTGCTCGCCCTCACCTTGACTTCTGTGTCACTGTTCTGTCCTATCCCGGTCCAGCTCCCACACTCTCACTGACAGGCTGTGAACCTCACTCAGGTGTAGGCAGGGCTCCAGACATTCCCCCTTCCCCCTTCTCCTTTTCAAGAAATGGCTTGGTTGGGTGAAATGAGCCCTTGATCCTCACCTTTCTCCTGATTCTGAATGTTTTGTGTACTGGACATTTCCACCTGGGCTCACCCGCTATCATAAAAGTCCAGTAACTTGCTCTCACTTCTTCCTGTCTTTCCACGGGCACTGCTTTTCAATACCCCCATTACTTTCCATGAGCTCACTAAGCACTTGGTTCCACAAGCTTGAAACTCAGAAGTTATTGTTGACTGCTTTCTCTCCTGTATCCTTTATATGGACTTATCAAAACAATTTTGCAACAAGAGTCTTCTGATCTGACTTTCTGGGACCTATTCAAATGTAGCCCAGGTGACAGTACTTTTGAGGCGAGCCACGACTGTGTCTGTTGGTTTATCATGGCCTGTAGGCACAGTGCCTGGTACAGAATAGATGTGTGATAATAGTGCTGGAAGAATAACTGAATGAGATAAAAATATGTGATGCTTACTGCAGCATAAAACCACAAGCAAATTACCTAGTAAGATCGCAATGAGTTAGTACATTTGGACACATTCATAAGATATTACAGTATTATTAAAATATTTTCAAGTATATGTTAGTGGCTTGGAAATTGTTCCCTATTTAATGTGAAAAGAAAGAGAAGCTAGATAGAAACTCATGCATTCATTATTAACCCAATTGTGAAAACATAAAACAGAAAATAACAAAAATAGGTAGCATTGGTTATCCCCAAATGGTGATTGTTATTTATTTTCATACTGCTTTTAAATTTTTCTGTTTTATCAACTTAACACTCTGAATAAGATTTGCCACTGTGTAAATAACTACACCTATTAATAAGGCTTGAGAGAAGCACATACAAATTAAAAGAGGAATTTGTCCCCCTACTTTGTTTTGCTAAAACTGACTTTCAAAAATTATTAATATTTTCAATATCCTTCACCCCAACATGTATTGCTTAGCTCTCTACTTCTGTCAGTCTTTATACAGTTGAGTTTATCATTATATCATACTATATCCATTTTCCTAAAGCCATTTTAAATTATTACTCTCTTATTATAAAAATTGTACTTCCTCAATTTTTATCTTAAAATAAGATAAAAAGTCCTCAATCTTTCAAAGCCCAGTCTTGAACATCCTTCCATCCATACAGGACAGACTCCCACTCCGGCACTGTGGCCTGATGTCTCCTGTCTCCCTTATTCCATTTCCAATATTCTCTTCAAAGCTTTCTGCAATGCCTATCAAATATTTACTTAATAATTTTATCTTTAAACACCACCCACAGAGCTTTATGCATAATCTTGTAATACCATGCGTTTTAAAATTAAAAATGGTTAGAGCTGCAAATCATTATTGAAATCATTAGTTCAACTCTTCCCTTTAGAGATGCAGACACTACAATCCAATTAGAAAAAGTGACTTGTCCAGAGAGAATAAAAAAACAACAATCTAGGATTAGAACCTAATTTAACTCTTAGAGCTCAGTATTTTTTAACTAATACATGATCTATTACTAATACTGGGTTCCTCATTTGCTGATCAACTGCTCAGCAATTATTCATGATTCCATTCTTAAAGACAATGCTCGCCTGCCCACCTTGATTGTTGTGATTTTCTCCGGGGCAGGCATGTGGCACACAATTCTTTCCCATCTCTATTGTACCTTGTGCTGCAGAGTAAGTGCTGAAGGAAGATGACAGAAATCACTTAAGCAAATCTACTAATGGTAGTGATGATACAAATCTGTGATATCAATATTACATCTTCACCATGTGGCTGCTACATCCAATTGGTATTAACCATCTAGTGTCAGTGCCAGCTTTCTCTGACATTCTATATGGCTATCCTAGCCAATCATGAATCCTCAGGGTTATGGATCCAGCTAAGATACTAGATACAGCCCTGGCCAGTATGGCTCAAATAATTTTGCGCTTCAAAGTTAGTAAGCATAGTCTGGGCACCAGATGGTCACAGGTTTGATTCCAGGCCAGGGCACATACCTAGGTTGTGGGTTCAATCCCAGTTGGGGGAGCTTTTTCTACTGTATCTCTCTCACATTGATGTTTCCTTGCCTTCCTCCTTTCCTCTCTCAAATCAATTAAAAAAACAGCCAGGATCAGGAGACAAGGATTGGAGCTGGGTGTACAGGCTACATCTACACGGGTCAGTCAACTCCAAAAGAGAGGCTTGCTTAGGGAGCAATCTCACTCAAAGGCAGTCTGAGTAGTAGCTTTCTAAGTTGCAAGTGGGTCTTCTTACACACACTCACACACATATGCACTTTCTAAAGCCTGAATCGCACACAGGGAAGAAAAACATTTTAACAGCTGTAACAATCAAATAATGTGCAAGAGGTTAACCCAACAACTGGTGGATGAAATTCCATTGCAAGCCAGAAGACTCAGGAGACAGGCAAGGTGAGACTTTCAGGGTCAACAACATTCAAAGGCAGGGAGAACAAGCACAGGCCCCCAACTGAATCCTGCCAGCCCCCCTGTCCTGGCTGCTGTACGTTGGGTTGTGAGCCACACAGCCCAGAGCATCTGCCACAGGTCACAGGCAGCTATGCAAGCACTTCTGCCATTTGCTCAGCTGTTGTGAAGTGAGAGAGATGCATTTCCCAGGGATCCACCAAGCAGATTTCTCTTTCAATTCAGAATAATGTGATTAGAATACAAATTTTTTATTAGTTCTGATTTTTGTCACCCTGAATATATATTTACCTGGATGAAGACATCTACCACTTATTTTTGCAATTAATGGAGGTGAATAGACTGTATCACACCACATTAAAAAATGGGTAGTGCTGAAAAAAATAAATGAATCCATTTTCACCTAAGTATTGCTTACAGAAGTAGTGGCCCATTCACCTGGCAATTTCAAAGTATCTGAAACATAGTTTGTCAAAATTCTATTACTTTCCTTCTTTCTTGCATATGAGCATCACAATTTCAAGGAAAATGATTTAATGGTAAAAATCTCAAATTATACCATAGCCGGCTCACCTTACAGATATCAATAGAGTTATTATGCTATAGAAATAAATTCATTGGACTTGTTAAAAACGTGAACTACTCCCTTCCACCAAAGAAGAGAAAAAGGAAATAAAAAGGAAGAGAAAACCATAAAAATATATAAAGGCTTTCCTGACTGATCTTATTGCTTTTCACATTTGAATAAAGACTCTGTGTGTGTGGGTTAATGATATTAGTTATCTTGGTAACAAGCTATTAATTTTGCGCTTCAAAGTTACTAACTACCTTTCTATACACAGTTCACAAGCGAATAAACGGACTTAATCCCTGTATTAAAATACAAAACAAAACAAATAATCCCATGTTTCACAACTTTGCAAAATTGACTCTCTCCTTGGCAATACTTTACCAGAGCCTGGAGACACAACTGCTGCTTAAAAAACGGTGTCTGGCAGTTTCTAGGAGAAACTTGTGCAAGTGGATTTAATTACACTTTAATAGCTATTCCTCTTCAGACCAGACATAAAAGGTCACTGAGGAAAAGCATTTTTTCCCAGTGATTCAACCACACTGGGTTAGTAGATTGTTTTCTTCCGATGATTGCACAACTCCTGGGAGAGTCTGCTTGTAGAGCATGACATATAGCTAGCGTTTGCAAATTTAAACAATTCAGTGGGGGAAATAAAATATTTAAGATGATAACATTTACTGTCAAATGAAGTTTTTTTGATCATGTCTAATTCTTTAGAGTAAAATATAACATTTTAATTCTAAAGCATCAATTTTAGATGATATTTATTTCCTAATTACCAATGGACATTTTACTTGTAAAAAGCACTATGCATGTATAATAATTACAGTAAAAGATAGTTATTACCATCAATCATGATGCTGATCTGTATTTAAGGGTCTCTATGCTCTAACAAGAGCAAACAGTAGTTTAGGATATCAATATTGCCATGGGAAATTTATAATGATTTATCTCTTTGATTTATTAAAAGCCTAGTCATAGCTCAAAGGTCTCTGAATACCCATAAAATTAGGAAAGTATTGCCATAATTAAGAAATACTAGCAAAATCTTCATACAGGAAGCAATCCAACAGGACAGTACCTATTGGAAATTACTTACATTATAAAAAGATACTTATAATGAAAACTTTAAGCTATATCAATGAACTATGATTTCATGAAACTCATTTTTTTGTTCGATTGCTATAGAATATACCTCATTTCTAGTATAACCATTTCCTTTTCTTTTGAATTCACTCTGAAATAATATATAAGTGAAGATATTTCTTTGATGTGTCCCTCAGTAGATGAGTGGATAAAACAGCTAAGGTACATTTACATGATAGAATGCTGCTACTCTGCCATAAAAAAGAAGGGAATTTTACCCTCTGCGACAATCTGGATAGACCTGGAGAACATTATGCTAAGTGAAATAAGCCAGTCAGAGAAAGACAAATACCATCTGTTTTTTCTCATATATGGAGTCTAATGAACAAACTGAACTAACAAGCAAAATAGAGATAGACTAATAGAGAGCAGGCTGACAGTTCTCAGAGGTGGGGGTGAAGCAGGGGATGTGGAGGGATTGAGGAACAATGGGAAAAAAAAGAAAGAAGTCATGGACAGGGACAACAGTGTGGTGATTGTGGGGGGAGAGGGATGGAGGAGGGATAGGGTACAGGAGGGATAAATGGTGATGGGAAAAAATAAAATAATTTTTTAAAAATATATATATTTTTATTAATTTCAGAGAGAAGAAAGGAGGGGGAGAGATAGAAACATCAATGAAAGAGAATCATTGATCACTGTCTGCTGAGGATTGAACCCACAACCCAGGCATGTGCCCTGGCTAGGAATCAAACTGTGACCTCCTGGTTCATGGGTCGACACTCAACCACTGTGTCACTCTGGCCAGGCATTTTAAAAAGCTAAATATTTAAAGCAGTTTTTGCATAATAATCTATACAGTTTTGCAAACTGTAGCCCATTAAAATTCTCTCTTCTGCTATTGTTTTTCAATGATACAATATATGAACAAGTTTATTATATTTTTTAGAAAATAACAGGAAAGTTATTTAGAATAATTGAATGAAAGTAAAGAATGGAGTAGA
The DNA here is from genome assembly GCF_000327345.1 of Myotis davidii. Taxonomy (NCBI): domain Eukaryota; kingdom Metazoa; phylum Chordata; class Mammalia; order Chiroptera; family Vespertilionidae; genus Myotis; species Myotis davidii. Next base: position 2,658,442 of record NW_006383018.1, on the reverse strand, counting down.
AAAAATGTTTATAAAATTGTACATTTTTGCTAAGGGCCATAAACTATGAATAAAATAATTTATTCTTGATTGGGAAAACTCAATTTTATATCATTTCTTCCTAATATAATCCATAGGCTCAATACAATCTCAGTGAAATCAGCAAGAGATTTTCTTGGGAACAGGGAGAAAAAAGTGTTCTATTAGTTTAGCTAAAAGTATGGCTGTATAAGAATATGAAAATTAAATTTTATTGGATTAAGGACTTTTAATTCTAATGATTTTTAAGTAATAGGATAACTGTATAAAGGATGTTCCTGGCAGCACTTCATAATAGTTAATCACTATAAACAAACTATGCAAATGTATCTCATCCATACAATAAACACTCTCCTGTCATTAACAATGATAAGTTTCTAGGTTTATTTTTCAATGAAAGATGTTGATTATATACTGTTAAGTAAAAAAAAGTTACAAAACAGTACACAAGGTATGATTCAATTTGCTTTACCTGTGTAGAAATGGAGGATATACAGCAAAATACTAAATGCGATTTTCTCTGGGTAGTAGAACAAAGGGTGATTTTCTTTCAAGTTTTATACTTTTTGATACTGTGGGAGTCTTCCATCATAAAGATGCATTATTATTGTAATCATGAAACAATATTTTATTGTTCTGTGTGGGAATTTATGGATAATAAATAAGCAGAATTGAAAAGAAATGGCTACAAAACAAGTATCATATATAGGATTGGGCAAAAGTAGATCTACAGTTGTGAGTATGCAAAACAGAGTTCATTCTGATATTATTATTTATTATTGTATTGTTTTCCATACAAACAACTGTCAGCCTATTTTTGCCCCATTCTGCATCTGCTGTTTAGAAGAGATCCACTTCAGATCAAAAGACACACAGACTGAAAGTAAAGGGATAGAAAAAAATAAGTTCATAAAAATGGAAACAGAAAAAAAAGAAGCTCAGGTAGCAACACTTACCTATATAATATAAAAGCTCAGCGAACAGAATGGCGGAACGACCAGAATGACCAGAACAACTGGTGGCTATGACACACACTGCAGCAGTCAACCAGCCTGATCCGGGCCCCAACCAGCCTCCAACACCCCGGTTTATTGATCAGGGGTGGAGTTGGCTGGCCAACTGCCTGCGGCCCTTCCGGTGATGGGCCTCCTTCAGGGCGGATCAACCAGACCTCACCCATGCACAAATTTGTGCACCGGGCCTCTAGTCCTATATAATAAAGAGCTAATATGTTAATTGGACTGAACAGCAGAACGACTGTCCGGACGACCTTCCAGATGAAGCTAGGGCTGCGAGGGGCCGAGCCCCTTGCACAAATTTCGTGTATCGGGCCTCTAGTATCAGATAGAATTGATTTCAAAACAAAGACTATAGTAAGAGTTAAAGAAGGACACTACATAATGATAAAGCAATCAATCCAACAAGAGACTATAACCCTTAGAAACATTTATACACCCAACATAGAAGTACCCAAATATATAAAGCAAATACTGATGGACATAAAGTGGGAGTTGGGCAGCAATACAGTCACAGGCGGGGACTTCAACATCCCATTGACATCAATGGATAGATCTTTCAGACAGAAAATCAACAGGGTATCTACTATGTGTCAGGCATAGTTCTAAAAGCACTTTCTGCATATTAGGTCAAATATTCCTAAAACTTATGAGGTAGGTGTTACCATCATCCTTCATTTCTCCCAGGGGAAAATGAAGGCTCAGAGAGCTAAGTCCCTTGCCCAAGGTAAGAGAGCAGGTGATTAAACCCAGATCATATAGCTCTAGGACACATTTCATGTTTATTTCTTGTATATTTTAAATTTCTAAACATTTTAAATTTTAGAATAGTTTTATAAAAGTTACAAAAAAGTAGTACAGAGAGTTCCTGTAGACCCCTCGCCAGCTTGCCCTGTGGTTAAAATCTGACATTACGATGGAACATTTGTCATAACTGAGAAATACACATTGGTATTAACTAAATTGCATGCTCTCCTTGGATTTCACTAGTTTTTTCACTAATGATCTTTTTCTGTTCCAGGATTCTGTCCAGGATACCACATCACATTAAGTTGTCATGCCTTTGTAGCCTCCTCTGGGCTGTGAGAGTTCCTCAGACTGTTCTTGTTTTTGATGATCTTGACAATTTTGAAGAGTACTAGCCAGGTATTGTGTAGAATGTCCCTCAGTCTGGGTGTGCGTGATCTGTTTTTCATGATTACTGCAGTCATGATTTTGTTGAAAGATCACAGAAGTGAAGTGTCGTTCTTAACACATTGTACTAAGGGTACGTGGTACCAACATGACTTCTCTTTGATGATGACAACCTTCAAGACCTGGCTGAGGTATGTTTCCCTGGTTTCTCTATTTCAAAGTTACTATCCTTTCCTCCCCTCCCTCTTTTCCTATGCTCCAATTTATGGGAAAAAGTTACTGATCAAAGCCCACATTTAAGTGGGCGAAGATGGGAGGGAGTTAAGAAGGGGGGGATATCTACATAAATTACTCACAATTTCTCATCAGAGCTCTCATTTTTACCCCCTATTCTATAGTACCTCTGATGGCCTGTCCGTTCTTACCATTTTGACACAGTATTAATGTGCAGTAGTGTAAAAACAAAATTATTAACTAATTTCTTACTTTTTCAAAAATCAAAAAATATGTTAGAATTGAATGTGACAACCAATAAATTTGTTTAAAATTATTTTCCACTACCACTAAGGAGTGAATTAAAAACCAATTTTTCTCAAAAGCATTCCATGAAGAACTTACCAGAAATATGCGTTCAAGTTGATCCTGAATGTCTTTCATTCCTGGAAAAGCAGCGACTCCTTGGATCATTTCAACAAAGATGCAACCAACTCCCCTAAAGAAAGGAGAAACAATTATTACAAAAACTTTGATATATTCTGCTTAGAAAAATAAATCTGGAGCTAGAATACCTACTCCTACAGAGGAAAAACAATGAAAAAATAACATCCTCAATAAGTACCAAGGACTGTGACACACACACACCTGGATCCCATAACTTTCCTTCCCCGCTCTGTCTACTGCCCTGAAAGGAATTTAAATAGATGCAATTATACTGGGCTCAGAAAAAGGTGGAAACCAATATAATCAAAAAACTTGGTGGCTCCACCTTACAGGATGCAGTCCAGAAATCCTTCCTTTAATATAGAAGCCACCACAGCCTTGTTCTAATATTCTTTTCCAACCCTATTTCACAAATTCATAATGTAGTTTTCTCTCTAGCTATCCAGGGCTCTAACACCTTTCCCTCAAAATTATCTGGGAAACTTTAAAATACTGCAAATGATCTAAACACAAACCCCAGGGATTCTGTTTCAATCAGTCACTGACTCAGGCTGCTCAAGCAATTTAAGGCAACTACACTGAGGCTCTCTAAGCCAGACTGATAGGCCCATGAGTCAAGCAAATCTCTGTACAACTTGGCTCAAACTGCTGCTCTACCCAGGACTTCCCCCTTCTTCATCTATTTGCTCTTGACATGTGAATCCAACCCAGCTTCTATACTGTGATGTAAACGCCTACTCTTCCACGAAGTCTTCCTCTAACATTTCAGCAAACAGAATAGCTTTCTTTATGAGTTTATTTTTGGAGCTGTTACTCAATATATATTGAACATCTACTATGGTCCACTTCCTCCTAGCTACCCTGCCATGCTCACACTTCTAGCAAAGCAGTCCAGCAGGGTATCAGGAGACCTTGCCCCCCAGACAACAGCTTGCACCTAAGCAGCAGGAACAACCAATCAATAGTATAGGCAGGGAGCCAACAGAATACTGCTGCTGGGACTTTGGAGACCAAGTCACTTGGGGGCAGAACAAAAAGAAACTACCATACGTAGATGAGTTAAGTCCCATCAGTGGCAGAGAACTAGCAATAGCCACCTTCCTAGAGGTGACGTCCCCTGAATTGACCTGGTTCCTGCCTTCCTAAGTCCTGGATGTTCAGGCAATGCAGTGTTTGTGCTAAATCTCTTTACCTTCTAGCAATTCTCCAGGATATTTTTTTAATGGCTCTACATTGAATGAATTTGTTTCCTGACAGTGTCCTAATAAAATCATGAACATATTAGGTTACTTCTTTAATTGCTGCACTCCTATTCCATTTAGGGTGAGCAAACCCTTGTGTCAGATCCGCTAGAGCAGCGATTCTCAACCTGTGGTTCGCCAACCTGTGGGTCGCAACCCCTTTGGGGGTTGAACGACCCTTTCACAGGGGTCACCTAAGACCATCAGAAAACACATATATAATTATATATTGTTTTTGTGATTAATCACTATGCTTTAATTATGTTCAATTTGTAACAATGAAAATACATCCTGCATATCAGATATTTACATTATGATTCATAACAGTAGCAAAATTACAGTTAGGAAGTAGCAACAGAAATAATTTTATGGTTGGGGATCACCACAATACAAGGAACTGTATTAAAGGGTTGCAGTATTAGGAAGGTTGAGAACCACTGCTTTAGAGGTTAAAGACTTCTCTATAGCTGCTCCAGTTGCTATCACAAGTCTATATAAGCAGTGTTTTGAATTAAAGGAGTAATTTACAGAAATCTCTTCTCTATTATACCACATACTTTCTATCTAAATTAAACACCAACAATATGTAAAGTCAAAATGATAAGTACAAATGCTACTTTATATAAAAAAATAATTCAAGAAGTAAAGAATTAATTTCAGAAATCAATGAGCTAGGCAGATGGGTTTTAACATTTTTCACTTAAGATTTGAGAGACAAAATAGAAATCAAAATCATTTTATTAACACATTAAAATGCAATTTTATTCGTATAAATATTGGGTTTTAGATGTCCAGTTAGGTGTAGGATTTCAACTTGGTCACTTTAAAAATTTTCATTTGATGAATTCATTTGTAAGACTACTTAACCTATATTTTTATTGCCTTCGTATTTAACAAAAACTATCTTGGATCTTAAATAGCTACCTACACCTTCCTTTTTTAAAGATTCAGAACCTACCCGCTATTCTCCACCTTTTGGCCTTGGTCTTTCCCACCACAAGCTCCAACTCTGAGTGCGAAGACCTCAGTAGAAGGCAAGCCTCTCCCGCTGTCTATCCTGCTAAGCTGGCTGGTGATGTAACCATTACACGGTCAGGACTCCTTCCAGAAATTATTTTACCACTACTTGGGCTTAGTCTATATCATCTCCATAATATGATATTTAGAGCAATTAAAAGACAAATCTATGCTGTAATTCCACTTGGTTGGAAGGTAATGATATAACACACCTGTAGGCTCTTATCTGCTCAGCTAGTGAAGGGACTAGAATTCTCATTTCTAATGGACGTTTCTGAGGACATCACTTTTCAAAGCTGCCTTAGGGTACACTAATAAAGCTGAGGGAATGATTTAAAGGATATATAAAAGAAAGAGATAGGAAGCTCAAGAAAATTAGAAAGTAGAAATATAAAACATATCAACATATTAACATAGCAGACTACTTTATTACAGGAGCTGCCTTACTGCCTTCAATTTAATATGAAGGAACTATTACCTGCTTTCCACTTATTCCTTCCCACAGTGAATTAGCCCTGCAATCCCTCTCTTGATGTATTAAGGTGACTGCCTTTAGTAGTTTACTTAGAAAGAATGCATCCACGCTTGTTCTATACTTATGATATATAAACTTATTTCAGCAGGTCCCTTTAATTTGTCACTTCTTTTGACAATTTGAGTAATTACATAATTATCAGCCTGTTAGTCTACATTTTTTCAAGAATAAGAACTGGTCACAAAGCTTACTGGTCACACGGGATTCAGTGTGTTTAAATTCTTATTTTAGGGTTAATTACCTGGCAAGGTAATATATAAGCATCCATACATGCTTATATCTTTCAAGTCTCAAAACTCCTGAATTTAATTTATGCCACAGATGTATAAATAGTTTATCACAATTAAGCTGAATTGATAATTTTAATTATGAGCAAAGATGGACTATTCTTTAAGCCTGAAGGTCATACAGTTTTGGAGTTCTTACTTTGACAAAGAGTACAAAATTATGAGTAAAAAATTGGGTACAAAAGTGAATTTAGAAGCCTGGCCGGGTAGTTCAGTTGGTTAGAGCATTGTTCCACCATGCCAAGGTTGTAGGTTCGATCCCTACTCAGGGTACATACAAGAAGCAACTAATCAATGGTAAGTAAATAAGTGAAAAAATAAATTGATCTCTCCCTCTCTCTAGTCTCTCTCTCCTTCCTCTCTAAAATCAATAAATAAATTTTTTTTAAAAGAAAGTGAATTTAGAATGAGAAAACAAATCAAAAAAAGTCATACAAATTTTAATCTACAGAGGAATCAGATTTTTAAATATCTTGAGCTTTTTTCTTCTTTAAAACCAAGAGTGAAGACGGAAGAGAGTGAAGACCCCACAGGCTCTCTAATTTCTGTCACAGCTTTTATCCGCAGGACTTCCTCTTTCCAGCCATGCTGCTCTGCTGTCCCTCCTAAAACACCCAACACTCCTTCCCATGTCAGCATCTGTGCTTGAGTTGTTCCCTCTGCCCAGAGCGCATGTCCCCTCATACTGTGCATGGATAATTGCTCCTTGTTATTCAGGGATCAGCTCAAATGGCTCCATCGAGATATGACCTTCTTAACCACCATATGTAAGGCAGGTTCCTCTTGCTGCCCAGACCCCATGTCTCACCTTCCTTCCCCTAGTTTGTTTTCTTCACACCACTTAAAGGATGTTCGCTTCTCTTTGCTTTTCGGGAGTGTGTCTCCTCTAGATGAAAGACCCAAAAGACAAGGGACAAGGTTGTGGCCATCAGCTTGTCTTCAAGGCACAGGGAAGTGTCAGGCATATAGTAAGGGCTCAAATATATTTGTTGAATGAATGAATCAAAAGCAGTGCAACACTCCCTCCACTGTCACTTTCTCAACTACCAAGAGAGAGCTGAACTTAGGGACTGTCTCCAAGGAGGCTTGTATGGAAGAAGGGATGGGGGTGGATAGTCGCCTTACAAATGGGTGAAAGCTGGTTAACAGTACTTTGACCATGTGAACAAGGCTAATGTTATCAGTGATAGGTCATGTGGCTAGCACGTGCCTTTGATAGAACGTGGTGATGAGGTCACTTCAACTCTGTAGTCTTCCTCCTCCCCCAAACATTAGTTGACTACAAATTAAGGGAAATTCTACAAAATACCTGAATAGTACTCCTCAAAACTATCAAGGTCATGAAAAGCAAGGACAATCTGAGACACTACCATAACCATAGGAGGCTAAGGACACAGGACTACTACATATAATGTGGCATCCTGAATGGGATCTTAAAACAGAAAAAGGAAATTCGGAAAAAAAAAACACAGTAAAATAAAAGTAAAGTTATTATTAGCAATGTACTATTGTGGGTTCCTTAGGTGGGACAAATGTACCACAGGTAAGATATTAAAAATAGAGGAAACCAGGTAAGAAGTATATAGAAACTCTCTATGGCCTGCAAGTTTTCTATAAGTCTATTCTTAAATCAAAGGTTTATTTTTTACAAAAGGCAAAATGAAGGACAGCATCTCCTTGGGACAGGATATAGAATGAGTCATTAAGTAGAAGAGCCACAGCATTTTGAGTTTTCCCCAAACGAGAAAAAAAGAAGCCCCTGTGCATTTTGATGAAGTTTTTCTTAAAAGCAACATGAGCCATCTAGACCTGCAGGCTAGAAGGTAAAATATCAGTTAAAGTTAACCTTAAATAACTTGGGCAGCAAACTACTTAAAGAGTTGGTTTGATATAAAGGTAGTTGAAAATAGACATATACAATCTATGGCAAAGGAATTCAAGATGAAAAAATTGATCTAAACGATTAAATTTCAGGCAACAGGGGGAGTGTGGAATGCAGAGAAAGAATGGAATTCCCAGGGAAGGGGCAAGAACTTTTCTCCTTCAGAGTAGGGTACAGCGAGTTCAATGTCACTTCTCTGGGAAGGCTTCCTGATCTCTCAGACTGGATGGATTAGGTCATGCCCTAATTCCATGCTTCTCATGGTACTTCCTAAAACTGTAATTTATTAATTTGTAAATGTATTAGCCACTATCATCTTTCTCAGAACACTGGTTTGGTCTTTTAGTTTTAAAGACAAAGTTCAAATGAGCCAGAGCCAAGGGGTTATACCAATACAGCAGTCCTCCCAGACCTGGATGAAACAGGGTCACTATGGTCACCAGCTAAGATGCATTGTAATCCACCTATACACTAACTACCTGTGTGGTAAAGTCCTCCTGGGATGTTACAGTGCAGGACAATTTTATATCTTGCAACTAAAATAGGGATTACTTAAATCCATCAACTCCCCACTCAAATAATTTCAGCATTTGACACATGCCGTTTCAAGCTGAGTACACTCAATTTTCTCATAAAGACATTGCTATTACAAGATGCTAATTAACCCAAAAATGATTATCCCACATGAAGCATAAAATAGGACTGAGAGATTATTATTACCATTATTATTATTATTTAATCCTCACCCAAGGATATTTTTTTCCCATTCATTTTTAGAGAGAGGGAAAGATAGAGAGAAACATCAATGTGAGAGAAACACATCTATTGGTTGCCTCCTACACGAGCCCTGACTAGGGCCCGGACAAGAAAGGAGCCTGCAACTGAGGTACAGACCCTTGACCGGAATCGAACCCAGGACCTTTAGGTCTGCAGGATGACGCTCAATTCATTGAGCCAAACTGACTAGAGACAGAGAGATTATTATTTATGTAAACTACATTAATCTTATTTTGGTCATCAAAAAAATAAAACATTATTTTCCTTCTTCCCTAATTTTCAGGGTAACAGTTTGGTAAGACTTTAATATTTTTTATTTCTTTATTTTATTTCTTTTCTAAGACGTTAGTGTTTTAAAATACGGTTCAATTAAAATCTCAAAAAACAAAAAAAGAAAACCTCTCCTAGATTTTAGTATCTGATTTCATCTATTTGTTAACAAAGGCTTGAGATTCCTCAGGGCAGAGAGGGACAGGTTCACTCTCAAGTGTTAGCCCTGCACCACAGAGCCTGGATCATGACACAGGACAGCCTGTGCATCTGAGTTTGTACAGAGAGGATACGAGCCAGCCAGCTCCCACTCTCACCACGAGAGAGACCCGCCTGCCCCTTCTCATTCCAACCTGCCTAACTAAAAGTTATGAGGCCTCTACTCAAGTTCAGAGAATCAGAAAGAGGGCTGTAGCTGAAGAGAGTGTCAAGCTGCTTCTGATAGGAGGACAGATGAACAGAACAGGACTCTCTGCAGGTTTTGCCTTCCTCTCTTTCAACATTATGCTGACACCAGAAATTCCTCAAAGCCTGTGTGCTCATTGTGAAAAAAGAAAAAGCACCTGAAGTAGCTCTTGTCACTCTTTAATGTGGTTACCCATCACGTGGGGGGTCTGGTTAGAATGAGGGTTCACTGCCCATCACGTGGGGGGTCTGGTTAGAATGAAGGTTCACTGCCCATCACATGGGGGCCTGGTTAGAATGAGGGTTCACTGCCCATCACATGGGGGCCTGGTTAGAATGTTCACTGCCCATCACATGGGGGCCTGGTTAGAATGAGGGTTCACTGCCCATCCCATGGGGGCCTGGTTAGAATGTTCACTGCCCATCACATGGGGTCTGGTTACAATGAGGGTTTTGACTGACTAGGCTGAGATCCCGCATCTCTAACAAGCGAATGCTCACGCTGCTGGTTCCAAGACGAGAAACCCACAAGCAAGAATTGAAAGGAATCTAGGTAATTCTGTTTTGAAAGGAGTTTTATAACTTGGACTACTTCTCTGGATATAGATTCAGGCTCCAGTCAAAGGAATAACAAAGACAGTAGACTAGTGAAATAAATTAGATTAAATGCTAAACCCAACCTGAACTTCACACACAGGAATGCAATAGTAATTCAGAAAGGTTCCTCGTTAATTAACCTAATAGGTAATTTTATTTAGCCATGCTTCACTGAAATAAACCATTATGCAATTAAAGCTAGTGTGATTTGATGTTCCAAGACTGCCATTAATTTATCTCACTTCTTTCTGTGGAAATGTATATATTTGTAAGATAGGCCATGGTTTTGTTCCCTAGGAGGTTAGCTTCTAAAAGATCAAAAAAATTTTTTTTTTGCTATAACGTATAAAAAAATGTATTACACATAACAGATGTGATATTTTCAAGTTGGCATTTGCAGAATTTGAAAAGTGAAAGATTAAAAAATTACATTCCACATGCCCTTGGTGACTACTGAAGGGGCTGAATTGATTAAACTGTCACTCATCATTTACTGTGGTTAGCGCTCCATTAGGCTCAGATAGGCACAATATATCTTAGTCAAATACTTCTCTGGAGTACTTAGTTCTCAAGGAATAAAAACCAAACCAAAGCAACCCTAGATTGTGGGTAAAAGCCTATCTCAGAAAACACTCAACTCAAAAAAATAGACTTGCTATATAATGGGACACTCTAAGATTTATTTTTCAAATGGTGAGACAAAATTACATCTTCAAGAAGGTACACTTATAAGTTAAGCATATCAGAACAAAAATTAAATAAAAGCAAAGAATGAAGTTCAGGCAGCTAATGTAGTTCTGTAAGGCCAAGGCCCAGGGTGGCCGGCTGTTGACTTGTTGACTTGGGAGTAGGTACCAGTGTTGACATCTAAAATAAGACTTCTGAGAGGTCTCAAGAATCCAACCATCTTAAAGTACTAACCAGCATTAATGCTTATGTTACAATGGTAATTCTTGCTCACACATTTTAATATACTTCTATCTATCTATCTATCTATCTATCTATCTATCTATCTATCATCTATCTATCTATCTAATATACATGTTTCAGTGTACATATATTTTAGTACATATAAATTTGTGTGTATATGTAATATTTGTGTATATACACACACATATAATTTTTTTAATCAAGTGGCAAACCTATATTTTTGCATTCTGGTCCAGCTACTTAAGCTGGAAACACAGGAATCATCCAAAACCCCTGCCTTTCCCTTTATTCAGTCATGAAGTTCTCATATCCCAACTATTTGTAAAAATCCCTCTGTTATGGTCTCGAACCATTCCCCCCTTCCTTCGTTTTTCTCTACCTGCTTCTTAAACCATGTCCCTTTTCCTACCCACAAGTCTCAGCTATTTCACCTCGTGGTGGGATATTTTATCCACGGCATGGCCTTTATGGCCTTCAACCCCAGCCTTGTCAACTTGGAAAGATGGCTTTGGCAAGTCAGTCCAAGTAATTGCCACTTGGTGAAACCTTCTGTGACCACCCTCCCTCCGCCCCCGGCCCCGCTGCCCCCCGCTTCTCCTCAACAATCCACCAAGGATAAACTTACCACTGTCGCCTCTAAGCCACCACTGTACCAACTGTATACCTGTGTTATAGCTATCACAGTCTTTCCCTCTGACCTTGAAGGCATGAACGGGTCTTTCTCACCTCTATAAGCCCCAGGACCTGGCCCAGTGCCTGGTGCAAAATAGATGTTCAATAAATATCTTTAAAAATGAATGAATGTACTGCATAAACTAGTCTGAGCAGTATATACACGAAACTGCAATAGAGAAACTGGATGTAGAGCTAATATCATATAAAATGAAACATTAAAATAAAAGAAAAAAGAAAAAAAAATGAGTTCAATAATATCACCAAAATATCTAAACCCTAATGTGATTTATAAGTCACTCTGAGAATTCCAGCAGTCTCCATGGCAACCTCCGGTCCAGCAGTACAATTTACTCAAATGGTAAAATTTAGAGGTAGAGGAATATTTAGAGAATGTTTAAGACAATGTTTTGACTTTCACATCTACGGACACTGTATTACATGTTTAAATGTCTTCCTTTCAGTCCCAGGACCTGAAACCGTGACTCTGAAGCCAGGGCCAATGAGCCCTTCATTATGCCACCTGCCTCCCCAGTGACAACCAAGTGGCTTTATCTGGTCAGATCACAAAGAAGAAAGAGAAATGGCCAATTTGTTCATGTTCCTGGTCACATAAATGCTAAGGATAAAGATAATACCAAAATCAAGTCTCAAAATTCAGGTTTGGGCAGGCAATAAAACTACCTTTAAAACTGAAGTCTATCACCATTGCTACTATACTGAAAATAAGATGATTTTCTATTTTAAAAATACTTGAAAATTCAAAACAGGCTCCCACAGATAATCCTAGAGATAAAGTATTAAAATAACAGCCCCAGATTATATAGATAACTGAGAATATTCGGACTAGAAATATCCAGAAACTAGGCACACACACAAAAAAATGTAAATAGGAAAGGTCCTTACTGAAGACTACTATAAGTAAACAATGTAAAACTCAAAGTATTGCATTCAATAGCAGAGAAATATTATTTCTTATACAATGGAGTAAGAAAGGAAGAGAGAAGTCCCGTTTGATTAGTCATTTAAAATGCTACCAGTGAAAGCACTTCTCCAAGGAATAACTGAAGACCAGTCAGGACAAGAAAAAAGCATTAATAAGCCTTGTGCATCTTTAATTTCTGTTTATATGACAGCCGATGCAGAACATAGGAAGTCATATTATAAGATTTCTCCCTGCAAAAGTTATTAATCCTCCTGCATTAGTGGAGAAAGGGGAAAAAAATTATTCACGGGTAATTATGTTAAATATCAAAGCAAATGACACATTCAAACAATCTTTCTAGAGAAATTATATCTAACATGAAGAGAATAACTGCTGAGAGAATATTTGACAGTGAAATATTTGACAACCATCTGATATCTTAGTAAATATATGGAAGACCTGAAGACAAAAACCTTCCCATTATAAATCCTCATTGTCCATTTTTCATTATCCATTTCTTTTTTGGTGGAGTTTGTGGGCTTTTTAAAATATTCTCAAAGGCTTGCCCTGGAATATGGCTGTGTAGACTAGACATTGTGCATAGACTACAAAATGAATGATGTCCCCTGGAGTTGTGTGATGCAATGACACTAGTGAGTGGTAATTGAGAATAGGGACCAGGTCTTTTTATGGCTGACCCTCTGTAAAGTCTGTAAGATTTTGTTGAATGAATGAATGAATGAATGAATGAATGAAGATGCTCATATTGTGTACTGTAAGAGAGATCTTTGTGGAAAGGGGGCTGCCCTGGGACTCCAGGGGTGTTTCTTTTCTTTGCTATCACCAACCAGCTAGTTAGTGTGTGCAACATAAGGAAGCACTTTCAGAATTTGGGGTGGTGTTATAAAATGGCCATGAAACAATTAAAAAATTATGAATTTATTTCACTGGTTACTAAAATTCTGAAATAACTGAATATGCTAGGATGAAATATGATAAAGTTTTTAAATTTGTTGACTTTACATCAGGCCATGAATATATTGTTTCAGAAGCAAGCATGGAAAAGCTAGCAATCAAGGAAGAACCATTACATCATCGATGAGAAAGAATACAAAATCCTTCCCAAGTTTCTATACAAAAGACAATTATATATAAACATCTCATTATTGGAATCTGTCTCACATGGAAATACAGAGAAACATAAAATGCTGTATAACAAAAAATAAACAACCCACATGTGAATAGGAAAACAGATTCTGTCCTTAGTAATTTAATAAGTGGCTATCACACACTATGATTAAGTTTTGTTTTATTTTTTTAATGGAATTTAGCAGGCTATTTCTTAGCCACTCATAGGTTACTTTAGTTAAGTTTGACTTTAATCCTTTTTCAATTATTGTATTATTTATTTTCCCCCTTAATGGCATATTTTACCAATAGGAATCTAGGGACACTACGTTTGAAGAGTAAAACTAAAAAGCAACCAACCAAACAAATATCTAAGTTTATCAATCATATAATGTAGCATCTAAAATCAAGAAACCTACTAGGTGTACTTTAAGTTATATTAATTCATACAGCAGAGTATCAGCAAATAAAAGTGTGTTTCTTAATTAAAATACACTTCAGATAATGCAGTGTCCTGAGGAATCAATTCACAAATGGCACGAAAGCACAGGAGTCCCCACTTCCGACCTTCAATGAACAGTATGAAGTAGACACTGAAATCCCTCTACTAAATATAGTCACACAATAATGGTTAGCCAAGCTCCCAGTTTCTCTCCAATCACATTTCCATTCAATCCTATCTTTCCTGTGCATGTAAGTTAAGAGTCTACCTTTTTACCTTCATTGGATTAGAGACTTTATATTGACTGGAATATTTGTTGAAAGAGTTTCACTAATTGCTTCTGCTAGTTTTAATAGCAAGCTTATGTTAGATTCACACATACCATTGATCAAAAGGCTTACTTCCTACGATCAATTCTTAGGAACTATCACTCCATAGTCTATTCCCTTTCATCGCTAGCTCATCAGAAAGCATATGGCTTTTTTTTCCAAGTTCCCTCCGCCCCCATAAATAAGATGTCATTATTTCACTAACACTAGGATTTCAAATTTTCACCAGCACACTAAGAGGTGGGCAGTCAAGAGGCTCCTACCTGCATTGTGCTGTTTGAGCGGCTTCCATCCCTCAGCACCTGCTGTTCAACTCTGTTTCCGAGCAAAAGCACACCTTTCTACAGGACAAGGCCCTTAGTAATCAACGGTCCATAGTTAAAGCCTCAAATATTAAATTATCAACAAGAGCAGGACGTGTAGTAAAATGTGCATAAGCTCACCCTCGCTCCCTAAAGTGACTAAAGCAGCAGGTATGTGCTCATCTATACTGAGTGAATCCCTCCGCTGGACTGTACCGCGTATTGCTAGAAATAATGAAATTCTCCGATAGGACCGAATTATTCTCAGAAGTGGAAATAGCACTGATCTGGAAGCTTTTGTGTGTGTTGTTGTTGTTTTTTTAATGCAGAACTTCTTTGATTAAACGCAGAAATGTATAGGTAAGTCTTCACCTTTTTGATCATGTATATACTTTGTGATTTCAATGGAAGCTCTTAATGATTTGCATGTTTGGCTTTTTTCTTTTTTCTTTTGCGTGCTCATTTTAATGTGGGGTCATCAAACTTTCTAGAACGCCCCTCACAACTCTCCCCCAAATCTTGGAACTATTATGAGGTGGGTGTGTGTGTCTGTGTGTCCACAATGGTGTACAGAGGACGTGGGCGCCCCCTCCAGGTTGCTCTCTGCAGTTTTACTTCCTCTTCAGAGCGGTCCTATGGTGTGGACAGGATGGGTGATGCTACCATTTTGTATTGAAAATAACCTAAAGCCTAAAAAAGCTATATAATTAATTTTTTTTGGAATAAAGAAATTTTAGAATATTCAGTTATTTTGAACCACAATTATGAATCTGTGATGTGTATATGGTGTGGGTGAGGTACAGCTGAAATAATCTTACACTGACAGGCTCAGTAAATCTGATTATAAATTTTAATTTTAGCCGTAGACTGGCCGAAAGAAAGAAAGAATTACAATAAAAGAAAGTACTGAACAGAGAAAACGGGAAACAGTGAAAAGTTTTTAAATTCAAGGCCTAGCTTCTAAGGAGGCAATGACTGGCTTTTCATTTGTTTCATGCGTGTATTAAAAAAAGTCTTGGTTGTATAAAAAAACGAAAAGGTATTTTTTTTGAGTATGTAGGCTTCTCATTTTGCTGTCGCCCAGATTGGTATTTAAGTATATGGATTAAAAACTTAGTCTGTACTTCAAAATAAAAATAAAAATTTTAAGCAAGAATAAATAGATGAGAATGAAAGATACCCTTTTTTCAGAAGATGTGGATGAAAGTGTGACAATCTCAGGAGACCATAGGTTAGTTATACCTTCAAGATATAGTCAGAGTATTTACCTACAAAAACTCAAAAAGGCTCAGGGCTTGGACATGCAGGTTCTAGAAAGTGTGCAGGTGAATCAGACAACTGGAAATAGGGTGGAAGATTGAGTTTGTACAAGCAATCCATCCATAGTCTTCTCTGACTATCTCCCACCCCAACCAGGCAGCAGGACACCAAGTGTTTATTTATTCTCTGAATAAATTAAATCCATAAGACCTCAAATTGAGAATAAAGGGTGAGAGCAGGCTGAGGCACAGAGCTGAAGAAGAGAAATGGAGTGAAAATATATTTCTTGACCTGTGTGACTATCAGCTCCCCTCCCCCATCCTGCTTTGAGGAAGTCAGCTGCCAGGAAGCAGCACCTGAGAAACAAAGGCCTCAGGCACTGACATCTGAGTCTCCCAATGAAGAGGGCAGCTTTTCCTGAACAAAATATAATGAACTGAGAAGTCAGTAGTGCTCCCTAAGCACACAGATTCAGTTCCTCATTTATAACGTAAATAGACAGCCAAGCATCTCTGCATCCCACAGTTGAAGAAGGCTTCCAACAGAAACCAGACAAAAAGAAAGCAGAGGTGATATATATGACAACTGCAATTTTGAAAAAAAAAAGAATGAAAGGTTTAGAAGATAAAAAGTGATAAAATAAGAGAGTAAAAAAAGGTTTTAAAAACAGAAGATCGATACAGAAGCTTAAATAGCAAACTATTACAAATTTTCCAAAAAGCAAAGACAGTAGGAGGAAAGAAATCATTAAAAAAGAAATTCAAGAAAATTTCTAAGAACTGAAACATATGTCTTTATATCAAAAGGAACCTACCCAGCACCAATAGAAAAAGACACACCCCCAACTGAAATATGAAATACTCTACAGAGAGAAAGTATGAGGGGCACACAAATAGCTGCAAATCAGAATGGAATCAGACTTCTTAGCAGCAATGCTAACGCTCCGAAGAAATTAAGCAAAGCCTAATGATATACTCAGAATGAAATTTTATCAGTCACATGTGGGAGCAGAATAAAGACATTTTCAGAAAACGAAGAACTTGAAAACTGTATCTTTAATGCATTCTTTCTTGTAAAACTAAAGGAAGACTGGAATCCAGGAATAGGGAATCTATAATCAGGAAAGGTCTGGAAGGAGAAGTAATCCAACCCAGAACAGACTAATGAAGTGACTACCTCCAGAAGTGTGAGGGAACCAATAAGACATCGAAACCCTAAAAGGCTAGCAACAGCAGAAAGCATTACCTCCCTTAGAACTAAAAGCCATTATTCCTCCTAGTTATGAAAAAGGTCAAGTGTTACTGAAATCTATTGATAGCAAGAGCCATGGAAGAGGGACTTCCCCACAGAAGTTGTAGTCAGCCATTTACAGAAATATGGGCTAAAGTAGGGAAGAGCCGAAACCGGTTTGGCTCAGTGGATAGAGGGTCGGCCTGCGGACTGAAAGGTCCCAGGGTCAATTCCGTCAAGGGCATGTACCTGGGTTGCGGGCACATCCCCAGTGGGAGATGTGCAGGAGGCAGCTGATCGATGTCTCTCTCTCATCAATGTTTCTAAATCTCTATCTCTCTCCCTTCCTCTCTGTAAAAAATCAATAAAATATATTAAAAAAAATAAAGTAGGGAAGAATTAGGAAAGAATATCTCATCTCCCTCTCCTCTCACTTGTCCATTGCCTGAACCCAATTGGAATTGTAGCCAAGACAGCTTGGAAGATATATTCCCTAGGGGCTGGCCAACCAGAACACAGGGCAGAGCAGAAGAGGGTAGAGAACAGATTTGAAGAGAAACAGAGAATAACACACTTAGACCAATAACCACAGGAGAGGGGCAAATAGAAATCCCAAAAAGACAGATGTTCTTGCTAAATTTAGCAAGACATCAGAGCTGAGAGAGAAAAGTCCCAAGGAAAACGTTGAGGGAGGGAGGTGTCAAAAAATTTAAATGGGATTGATAGATTTGTTGATGTGTTTGAGCATTTGGAAGTTTTTGTCATATGGAATTGACATATCCTTCATATCTATAAATAATTAAGAATAAGAACAAAGACAACTAAACTAATACAAATCAGAGACAATTATAAAATTCAGGAAGAACACAAGGTTATACAAGAAAGAATACATATCATAAATACCTCTTGACTTAACCAGGAATATTTACATATCAATGTTTCGAAATGTGATAGACTCTATAATGGGAGAATGAGATGAAGATGGGGATTGTTGATGAAAGAAAATTAAACCTCTATCATAACATCTACCTAGTAGATAATGTCTAAAATAATCTATAATAATAAAAGCAAAATATGCTAATTAGACCAGGTGTCCTTCCAGACAACCTCTGGTTGCGAGGGAAGCCAGGTTCCGGGTGCCAGAGGTTCCGGGTGCCAGAGGGAAGCTGGTGCCAGCAGCCAGGGGAAGGAAGGCCTACTCTTCCATGAATTTGGTGCATCGGGCCTCTAGTAAATCCATAAATAGCAATATAAACAATTATTGAAGACATATAGAGGTAGACAATAAAAGAGTTGAAAGCAGTTGCTTCTGGGAAATTAGAGGGTGAATATGGGTAAAGCAGGAGATTACTGGTTTTGCTAGTACCTACCGTTGTGGCAGCTATTAGCTATTAGTTATTCCCGCTACAGGTTTCAGAAACTAAAGACAAGGATAGCTAACAGATTTGGTCAACGAAGGTCACACAGGGAAGGAGGGGCAGAGATAGAACTTAATTTAGGCTTTTAATGTGTTCTCTACTACAAGATTGCCTCTCCTTTACAGAGCAAACCACTGCTAGTTACTTGACCAGAAAACTGATTTCTACATGAATAAACACACACTTCAAACATAAAAGGTGCCAGCATACATCCAATATTCCCTAAACTGAGCACTGACTTATGTATTTTCAAATTACACACACACACACACACACACACACACACACACGACATCCTCAGCCAAAATCTCTAATTCTCTAGACATAAATGGTATGTTAATTTTCCTGAAATCAGATATAGTAGCTTCTATTTCTTCTATATGTCCTATAGCACCCTTGGAGCTATATAGGCACCCTTGGTTTAATTGTGCTTGGTTTTTTTTGCACTTCACAGATGTTGCATTTTTTACAAATTGAAGGCAAGACCCTCCAACCATCAAAAAGTTTACAACTCACATTATTGCAATACTTGCTTTATTGTGGTGGTTTGGAACTGAACCTGCAATATCTCTGAGGTATGCCTATACTCCAATAAAAATGCAATAAATTTTGCTTGGCTGATATACTAAGAACTAATAAGAACACTATTCTCAACATTTGTGGAGTATTATGTTTCTTAAAGAATTTCACATTTAACCATCTCTTGCTAGTTTCATAAACCAGTGAAGCTGCTGAGTACACTATGGGTTATATTAACATCATGAAATTTAGTCACTGTGATTTAAAAATCACCGCCCCCCCCAAAAAAAAACCACAAAACAATTTGTGGGTTCCAATTACTTTGCCAATTCTGGTAAAAATAAGAGAATTTTTAATTAAAAAAATACTTAGTAGTGAAGACTACATATAATGCCCCATTTTGTATATTATTATTCAGCTAACTTATCACTAAAAAATGACCAAACACATCCAGTGAAAACACACATACACTCTCTCTCTCACAAACACACATTGATAGACAACATGAGATGTAAAAACCATAACCATGTTAGCCTTTTGATAGGAAAATAGGACTGGTTCCCTTCAACACTCCAAAGCCATTGCTAAATTCAGCACTTTGGTAGCCACTCAATAATGTTATAATAATCTAATATCAGAGAATTGTGCTTTTGGAGACAATTCGTTATTAATCAGTGTTACAGAAGTTTTCCACAAGAAATTTGACTTTGTAGCTAGCAGTCCTTCGGTGTAAATTAAGCACTCATATGCATTAAGTCTCTTCTCATTACTAGTATTTAACAAATTACTGCTCTAGTTCTTTATGAGAAAAAAGACCACATGTCACAGTTAAATCCCTGCTTTACACCTATTGTGCTGGCAGAATTACTATTAATTCTCAAAGGTATTCTGGAATGGATAATATACCAAATGGTGATCCTAATTTTAAGGGACTTAGATATAGTACGAGTGGATTCAGAAACTATGGCTGCCACAATGAGCTCAGCTTTCGACCACCTCAGTGCCCTTCTGACTGTAGCCTGTTCTTTCGTTAAGGCCCACGGCATGTCAGTGACCACACGGACAAGTCACCTGGATCATGTACTGCCTGAGCAGCTCTTACTGTTACTTTAGACAGTGACTAATTCAAATCCTCCTTGGTCTTCTGACCTGATTAACTATAAATGTGTACATAGTGTTAACAGATAGATAACTTTATGTGGCCAATGAACTCAAATTCTCATTCTTACTACATTCTTTTTTAAATAGACTCATTCATTTTAGTAGAAGTGATAAATGAGTAACGGTTAAGAGTTGGGGAAATGCATGCCAGCACAGAATTGGTCCCGTAAAATGTATTCTATCCAGAGATTCACGTCTTAAATTTATTGTAAAGAAACTCCTCCTTGATCGAAACTATAATACAGAATATTAAAGTAAGGGGAGGAAGGCAGTTCTCAAGGCTGTTGAGTGAGAGAGAAAGCCACAACCTTTATTTGAAGCACAAAAAGGATTCGGCATGACTCAGAGCATAATCTAAATTACAAAATAGGAATTTCACCGTATGATGTTTTGGAACAACTTTACTAGCAAAAGAAAGCCCAATTTCTTATAAATCATCTTACAAGATTACGTAATATGTTGGAAAGGAAAGGACTTGGAGTGTGTCAGCCCTTTGAACGTTGCCTCTGCTCACTATCTGACCTTATTTACTATCCACTATCCTACTAACTCTTCCTGGGTTTTGCTTTCTTCCACTGTATTATGGTATAACAGGTAAGTAATTAAAATGCATGAGAGCTTAGAACACAGTCTGTGTTCAATTAAAGTATCTATTATTGTTACTCTTACTAAGACTCAATTACTACTGTTACTCAATTACTCAAGACAGGGTTTCATGTAGAATAAGTTTATTTTCAGGATGGGGCGTAGAGTAGAATTTATCTATGATTTTCTCTATTAAAACACTTGTAAACAAATCCGAGTCCTCAAAAAACCTTATTTTACTATATAAATTTCCTGGGTTCAAGAGAGATCGTTAAGAATGACGCCAACTCTGTATGTTGCCAATCTGTATGGTGATTAGGCTTATTTAATAAAAAGTAATGCTAAATGGCCTTATAATACTCAATGAATAGGCAATCTCTTTCCTGATATATGCAAAATCAATTTTGATGCAGACATTTTTCTATATATCAGGATGGATATGGAAATTTTTTTCTAACCACCCAGCTGCTACAATGTTAAATAAATTAATTTTAATCTTAAATCAGAGATGTAATAGAGAGAGGGGTGATTTAATATGCAATCTCATTACATTTGACAGGCTTATTTATAAATGATTTGCCCCACATTTTGACAAGCATAGTTAATATGTTAATTAGCTTTTAAACAGATGATGAAAGGAAGAGATGACACGCTATCATTCTTCACACACCATGTTGGGGGAGCCCTGTCTTTGATACCATAAGGTAGTGCTATTACATAGTGTGGCCCCCAAAAGCACTGTGATCTCGATGAGATAATTATTTGTCAGCTACAGGTAACTTAGTCACCTTATGTTAAAAAGTAATCCCTTAAAAGAATCCCAACTGATCTTCTGCTTTAGAAAATAAATGCCCTCTAAACATACAGATGAGCTTCCATGAAGACTACAGAGCTAATTTAGAGCAATGACCTCCACAGCTAGAACCGAACTCTGACAAGGGAGGAACTAACTACAGGCATAGCTGCTTTCACATCTGCACTTCTCTTAATGGGGTTCCCGGCACTGGGTAAGCCTCTTTGGTTTAGAAGCTTGAAGATGATTTCCTACACCTTGACTTCCAAAGAGTTATAAAATCCAAGAATGAAGAGGAGTTAGACAGGAGACAATGTCCAATTTGATTCCTCTGCTTAAGGACTCCTTTCCAGAAGGAGACAACGGTATCAAACACTGTGTGTCTAGCTGAGTGCTCAAATCCCAAGGGATGTTCACACCCACCCCGGGGCTGGGGACCCAGAGCAGCAAATCATAACGGGGCGAGCTCTGATTCCCATTACTTGCTGCCAACGTTAATGCCTATGTGTCTTCATTAATATTTTATTGCCTGTGGTTATTTAAACAGAAAACTGGAAGATGTAACACTGTGTAGGCATCATTAGGCTTTAGTTACTACCCTCCTGCCCAGGATGGTAATGAACTGTAAAAATAGCCTGAGACAATTGCCACCTGCCTCCCTGCTATTGTCCATGGGTGAATATTTGCACTTCTCCTTGGTGCACCTGAGCCATGGCCCAATTATAGTCCCATTTCTAGGTCTTCACATACCCAGCGTCGATCTCATTTATTATGCAAATATTGGCACCCCGTGGACTTCTCCCTAACTGGAGAAATACCTGGCTTATAGGATAATAACACAACGGCTTTTAGAAAATGGCTTGGAATGAAATCAAATTCAGCATGACAGGCACGACATAGACGTAACTCAGATTTTAGGGCTTGGAAATGAAAAGCCAAGAAGCATAGGAAACGGCTCAAACATAATACATTGACTATTTGTTTTTGCCAATGATAATTGTTGTAGGCAGGCCAAAGGCATTTGGGGGTCTACTATTTTTTTAATTCTCACCCGAGGATACGTGTATTGATTTTAAAGGGAAAGGAGTGGGAGAAGGGGAGAGAGAGAAAAAGAGAGAGAGAAACAGCAACCGAATGCCTCCTATGCACACCTGGTCCAGGAACTGAACTGACAACCGAGGCACATGCTCTGACCGGAAACTGAGCCTGCAGCCTTCTTGATGTAGGGGAGGATGCTCCAACCAAATGAGCCACCCATCCCAGGTCTACTATTTTTTTTTTTTATCAGTTTTCCTCCCTTCCACTTTAAGTAGAAGTCTTATTCTTCTACTTCATTATGTATCTGGTTAAAGTAAATGGGCAGAAAGTGCCCAAGCCTTCTTCCTTAAGAGAATGAACACATATACGAAAAGAAAAATGTGTATGTGTGTATGGCAGTGGGGGGGGGAGGGGTGTTGGAGGGGAGGGAGGCAAAAACCGAAAATCAAATGCCAATTATCAGAAACAGACATGTCAGCAAGTCACAATCTATGTGGCTCTTTGTACTTGAAACAGCACTTTTAAAGGTTTGGGGGAAATTAGCCAATAGTGTATAAAAAACAGCCTCTCCTGTTTATGAGGGTAGAGTCTTAACTGAACTGCCAAGCACTAAGACAAAACTGGCCCCAAGCCACAAATATTTCCAAATTATATTCTATTAGCAGAGTCCTTAACTGACCCCACTGAAGGCAACCCACAATTTCCATACTTAAAAAATGGAGAAAACCACTCCATAACTCAAGAATATTAAGCAATGATTACTTGCATAGCCTACTCTCAGGAGGGAGGAAGGGAGTTAGAAAGTTAGTAATTGATATCTGATGAATCTTTGACCTTTATTTCTAATTTTTTACTCCATTACAACCAATGATCAAAATATCTATTG
>NW_006383018.1:2620976-2634511 GCF_000327345.1 Myotis davidii | reverse complement strand
TCCATTAAAAAAGGACATTTTCAACAGTCACTAGTAAGCCCTTCCTGAGTGCTGAAATTATTACCTTATTTGATTCAGAGCACAATGGATTGAGAACCCATACTTTGTTATAAATAATAATCAGGCATTAAATCTCATGAGTCTCTGAGCCTCCTATTATGATAGATTCTTAAGTTTGGCTAAACCATCATGTGAGATTGAGACTCTACAGAAATTAAATGTATTGTGACCCTTTAAAAGAGTAATTTTATTTCATTTTGGATAATTGGTGGCAACGGTTTCCAGAAATATACTGCACCAAATTTAGTGCCTGGCAGTTACACCAAAACCTTCAGACCACTTATCCGAGCTTTGCTGTGAATTTAAACATGCTAGCTGCTACTTCAAACCATACTGTTGTTTGGAGATATAGATATACATCCTTGCCATAAATCAAAGCCACAAATTAAGACCTTTAGGGAGAAAAATCACTGACTACTTGTGGGAAGCCACTGCTTGCCAATACTGTCACCAAGGAAGCAGAAGGCCGATGGACCTTAGGCATTAGCAGGGCTGATGCTCAGCATCGATTGTTTGTGTTGATAGTGGTGGCTCAAGGCAATTCCCTAACCTGATAATCCTGTTACTGTTTACCAAACTTTACCTTTGATATGCCTGTATGCATTGCTAAAGGGCAAATGTGTATTCAAGTAAATAAACAGGTCAGAAGTCAGTGTGTCTCTTTAAGAAAGAGGCTCCACCTGGCTCCCAATGCCTTCTAAATTCGTATTTCTTGTATAGCATTTTCATTTGTGCATCGGCCCCTCCTGAACCCCGCCGCGAAAGTCGCGGCAACTACTGACAGTTAGAAAAGTGTCTCTGCCCCTGTCCATCAAGAGGCCCCATCTGCAAGGCAGGCTCTGATTAGGAAATATTCTCAATCATGTTTTTTAAAAATCTAGTATCACTGCCACACACCAGCAAACACTCCTCCACCATTAATCTTCATTCAAACTGTTGGGATGTTTATCTAGGCTTGACACAGACCAAGTGCCAAGGATAGATTAGCTACAGAAAAGCTTCCGTTTCTCACCACATGTCCAGGCAGGTAGAATACTCTGTTGAGCCCAGGAGGACATCTGGAGGTCGGTACCATAAGGTAACCACTTCATTGGAGTATGTGTGGCTAGGGACCGATTTTGCTCTTGCAAGACCTGCGGGTTACATGAAACATAAAGAAGTTTAATAGGCATTCATGGGACAAGGGAATTTAAGTTTGAATGTTAACAGTTTTAAAAGGTCAAACATGACATTGTGATACAGAGTCAGGAATTCAGTGTTAAGGTTACAAGAAAGGTCGGCTTGTTTCAAACACATGCTTGTAAATCATTTATATCCCTAATAAAACATCATGACAGTAATAAAATCCCAGGAGAGTAAACAAATGATCCATCAACGATTAGACATTACACAGAAGCTTAGAAATCTTCTGGACTTTCCAAAGAATGTTCCATGGACCTCTAGTTCTGAGAGCTATAAATAATGTTATTGGAAAGGCTTCCAAGGTCAAATAATTTTGAGAAAAGATGGGTTAAGAAGTTAAACAGTATCCATACATGAGGTTGCTCAGTGCCTTTAATTGTCCTAATGTGTAATGTGAATCTGAGAGAAGATAGACTGACAGTTTTCTCAAAGGAGATTTTCCAAACTTCTTTGGGTTTCACGTTCTGTCAAGCACTTGCTAGGAAATGCTTATTCAGGAAGCTCACTTGAAAACTACCTAAATAAAAAATTATAAAGGAATAGTTCAAAATATTAAAATGTTTTTAAAGAATTTTTTAAAACTGGGAAAATGGTCAAAATATTAGGTTCAGTGATAATGAAGGTGCAGTTTGACTTCACAACAAAGAATGACAGGAAATGCATTTTTCCAAATTTTCTACAATGACTATGATTCCTTTAAAAATCACAAAATTTAGAAATTTCTTTCTTAAAAGAAAAAATAATCTGTGATAGGGTTCTATCTAGGTATGTTAATTAATGACAGGGCTAAAGTATTATCACTGTAATGCTCAAAACACATATAACATTTTAATAATATTCTACCAGAACAAATTCATTTTCTTGTTCTTCTTATTTAAATTTTTATGTAGTACTTAGAAACATGGCTTTTTTCCTGTTTATTAAACACTTGGTATTCCCTTTTGTATATTCTACGCAAACGTTAAAATTAATAGGACAGCTGGTGAAACAAGAATTTCTAATTAATTCAACTATGCTATATGTTACAGTAACTCAATTTTTCTACAGTTTTTCTAATAATACAATGGCATATTACAAATTGGTGAATGTTTATAAGTATTCCATATTAAAATGGACAGATTATAAACACAAATACATACACATATGTGGTCTCCAACTTTTTTTGCACATAAATAGAATAACTAGTTTTGATAACAGATTTCTACTTCTTTTCTTTTTCCTTTTAATTTATAGTGATTAGACATTCATATAAATGATCACCTTATGAAGTGATCACTCCAATAAGTCTAGTACCCATCTGACACTATATAGTACATAGTTATTGTAATATTATTGACCATATTCCCAATGCTATAGTTTACAGTCCATGACTATTTTCATAACTGACAATTTGTACTTCTTAATCCCTTTCACCTTTTCTCTGTGAGGTTTTGTCCTACCTCAATTCAGGCAAAGCTGACCACCAGATAGGACAGTCATGGTGGCAGTGTTTCCAGAATCTAGTAATCCCATCAAAAGGTTTAGTTCCTCAAATGGGCATGTTTCTATACAAAGAGCCAAGCACAAGTCCTGAAATAGGTTCTGACTCGTTTCATATGCTGTTGTCAAGTCAAAGGGGAAGTCAAAGGCTGGATTCCCTTGGCTTTTCTGAGGCCCTGTTGACAGAAAGCAAGGCCAGAGGGATAGGAGAATGAAAACATCTGAGATTTTCTTTGACAGCTCAGAAGACCAGGCTACTTATAGAAAATTATGATATTTTCACTTTTAAAGGGAGAACATGACTTCAAAATAACTTAGAAATAGTATAAATCTAAATAATTATATGTGATTTCAGGTCAATTATGTTCACTGTGACTTTAAGTTTATAAAACTGGTTAAATATATCTGGAAAATATAAATAGAAAAGGCGTTGTCTACATTATTTTCCTCCTTCCCACATGGTTAGGTCAAGGGCTGCCCAAATTCCATTCACGAGGGTCACAAAACTTCCCAAATTAACAGTGAAAAAAAGTATACTTTGAAGTAGGAATATATAACTGGGCTTTTAATAAATATTTTGGGTAAAGACATTGCTATGTATTTATACAGTTCATGCATCAAAACACGCTTACTCATACAAAATTTATTAAACTGCATCCTGCAGCTGAAGGAAAACTGTAGGACAGGATTAATTAGCACAGCATGTGTGAAAGCCTTTTCTCTCTGTTCCTTGTCAGTTGCTATGGTTACACTACAGGAAGAGAGCTACACTACCTTTGAGAAAGGATGAAGTTCATGGGTTATTATCAAAACTTCTTGCATTAATGTTTAGTGTGAATTAAAAGTTAAAAAGCCAAGCGAAATGCTAACCAGATGAATACAGGTTACCTGCACACCGCAGTTGTGGCTGAGTGTGTGCATATGAACTGGTGGTTTGTTGCTATGGGCACCGAAAACAATTTGCATAACAATTCAGAGTATCCCAGTTTAAGATGTTTCTGTTTCTAACTAATCAAAGACCCTCAAGTAGAGTAAAAAAAAAAATCCTGCTATTCAAGCCCTATTGCCAATTATTCAAAGGCAGGCAACCTTGATACTGGCTAGCACAGCAGAATATTAGATTCCTAGAAGACCTCTGAAGGTTTATAGTTAATCTCTTACCCAATGAAAGAGTTCCTTTTTCCATATATCTTCAAGATGGTTATCCAATATCTATTGTTACCCTGAGCCTGGTTCTACCTTCTTGCAGGGATACGGGATAAATCACTTGGCAGTGCTTCTAACATTTGCCCTAAGCTGCCAGTCATTCAGCATCAACCAATGGAGATGTTCTCTAGAACAGCAGTCATCAACCTTTCGGACCTCACGGACCACCAGTGGTCCACGGGCCACAGGTTGGTGACCGCTGCTCTAGACCTTATCTTAGTAGCTCTCAGCTGCAATGGACCTCTCTTCCTCTTTTTAAAATCTACTCCCTTGACTTCTCAGCTATGGAAAAGTTAAAGCAGTGACCTGGTCTCCATATGGGATCTTCCTCTATATGCTGTTTGTGTGTGTGTGTGTGTGTTTTTCCCCTAGGATTATTATATATTCAAACCAGGTAATTGTGGCTAATACCATGTTTTAACTGTTATGGATAGGTGATTTCTCATAAGATTGTACCTCCAGCTTCTATCTTTCCAGGGGCTTCAGATCTGGGTCTGTCCAATTCCTCAGCAAGGATGTCCTGCAGGAACTCAACACAACCCCAAACCCCAAGTCCCTAGAGCCATCTCTGTCGAGAATACAGGGAATATGCCCTAAGCCCAAGAGTAAGTGCATTTTACTAGTAAACTGTTTTAGGTTCCCCAAACAATAAAAGTTATTTTAGCTGTACACAGATATACATTAGATTTTATATTCCATGCACATCGAACTATTCCTTCAAATTCCAAGGCATCCTTTTTGCAGGGGGTGAAATTGTTTGGAGACTGTGAGTAATCTCTCAAACTCTACGGAGAAAATCACTAAACCTAAGTAAGCTCAAGATTGATCACGTTCATGTCTCCGCTTTCACTAAGGGATTGAAAAAAAACAACTGGCAACGCTAACTGGTTTCTTTCTAATTAAGTGGAATAATGGCAAAAGCTAGATGAACTTACAAAAGTCAACTAAAATAAGATAAGAAGGAGTATCTTTTACCACTTCAGTCTTTCCAAAGGACTGGGCCACTGTTTTGTGCTTGTCAGTGATTTCGGTTTTTTATTGGAACAATTCCCACACCTCTCTCTCAACATACTTCATTTCCCAAACTAAACAATCAGAAAAAGATGGTCATGTTCCTAGTTCATCACAAAAAGCAATATGTCTAGGCCAGGGGTTCCTTCCTTCACAACCTGGAGCTAAACAGACATGAATTATTTGGGTAATAGTTCACCCTCTGGCAGATGGGCTGGAGAGGGGGACACTCCTCTATCCCATGAGTCACCCCTGGAGAAGGGCAGCGAAGGCTTCTCATTTCTTTCCCTTTCCACAGTCCTGGGAGCTGGCCAGGAATTTCTTTTTTCATACCAATTTTTAATGGAGTACTCTCCCTGCTACAGGATTTATATTAAATGTCTCAGGCTGTGCTAAAGCAGCTTGAAAATCTTTTATTGCTGCTCTTAGAGTATATCAGTAAACAACCACCAAACAAAATGCAGAAAACATTTTTTTCTGTTCTTCTCCCAAGTTCTGGCTTTAACCTCTTTCCTCTGCACTTGACAAATTTTCCTGGATGATTTCATTTAATCCCGTGGCTCCAGTTACTATCTATATGCTGGTGATCTCAAATACATTAACTCTAGAATTAATCTTCCTCTAAATCTTTAGGTTTCTACACTAAAAATAGCCACTTAGATCTTCTACGGATATCTCAAACATTTCTCCTGTCCCCAATTCTCCAACCAGTACTACTCTCTCCAGTATTCTGTAACTCACCATTAACCATCACCGTCAATCCATTCACTAGAGCCAGAAGTCTCATCTCATTCCAGGTTCCTTTCACTTACAAAATTACAAAATTCAATGCATTTTACTTTTTTAAAAAATCCCCACCCAAGGCTATGTTTATTGAGTTGAGAGGGAGAGAGAAACAATGATGTGAAAAACATCAATCAGTTGCCTCTCGTATGCACCCCAACAGAATCGAACCCACAATCTTTTGGTGTACAGGTTGGCACTCCAACCAACAGAGTAACCCAGCTGGGGACAATGGATTTTACTTTATAATCTATATATATAAAAGGCTAAGTGACTGATCATACATATGACATGCACTGGCAATTTAAAAATAAACGTCTCTCTGCGAGATACATATAAAGCTCTTGCTGGCACCAATCACATGCGCAGGTTTCGATCTGTCATTGTTGATCGTGAATTTGGTTGTTTTTGTTGACATTCTGAAGCTGAACGAAAGTGGTGGCTCAACAGAATATGTCTGAAGACCAACTATTGGCGCAATGTATCTCACCACTTCATCTCTGACATGTCTATTATAGAGAAAGGGCGAGATAGATATAAAGCTCTTGCTGGCACCAATCACATGCGCAGGTTTCGATCTGTCATTGTTGATCGTGAATTTGGTTGTTTTTGTTGACATTCTGAAGCTGAACGAAAGTGGTGGCTCAACAGAATATGTCTGAAGACCAACTATTGGCGCAATGTATCTCACCACTTCATCTCTGACATGTCTATTATAGAGAAAGGGCGAATAGCGATATTAAAATATTTCTTCTAATTAATTTCCTTCCAATGTGCAGGAATCCGTGCACTGGGCCACTAGTTATTTTATAATTTTCTTCCTCATCCTGAGGTCCACTCATCATCTCTTACAGGATTGTTACCCTAGCCTTACTTCTGTCCATGGCAAATAGTTATCAATTTCAAAATACGTTCTAGACAATAAATCACCTACATTTGTTGAAATTGTTTTATTAAAAATTAAAGTTTAAATAAAATACTTTTAAAGTGAATATAATAGAAGACTGAAAAGCCCAAACTTCCCCTATAAGCACCATGAAAGTTAGACACCCTCCAATTCCCTTGCCCCATATTTGCCATCACAGGAAATAGGAAATATGGGTGTTTTAGGGACAGGTCTATATTTTTTTATACAGCTGATCATTGAACAGCACATGTATAAGTGTTGGTCCACTTATACATGGATTTTTTTTCAATAAATATTTTCTTTTCCTTAGGATTTTCTTAATAACACTTTATTTTCTCTAGCTTACTTTGTTTTAATACAGTATAAATGCTTACACAGGGTGGGGCTAAAGGAGATTTACAGTTTGAGTATACAGAACAGAGTGTATTCTTGTATTATTATTTATTAATTGTTGTGTTTTCCAAATGAACAAGTGTAAACCTACTTTTGTCCCACCCTAGATAGGTAGATAGATAGGTAGATAGATAGATAGATAGATAGAGAGAGAGAGACAGATAGAGAGATAAAGTCATACAATATGTGTGTTCATTGACTGTTTATATTACCGGTATAGCTTTCTGGTAAACAGTAAGCTATTAATAGCTAAGCTTTTGGGGAGTCAAAAGTTGTACACAGACTTTCAACTATGTGTGGGGGTTTGGTGCCCCTGCCCCTAAACTATTCAAATCACCTGTATATTTAACAACATGGTGTTGTTAAAGTGGAAAAAAAAGTTTTGAAAGTACAGTTAGATCTTTCTTTTCCTTTGAATGAAACTTTTTTGGTTTTGCTTCTGTCCAGACTTCTACGTTAACAGAATCTACTCTTACAGGATAACAAAAATCCCTTAAAAATGTTTTTATTGGCACTTCTCAGAGTCTTTCCACTGAATAAGAGGAATTTTTGAAAATCAATTCTAATAAAATAAAATTAAGTACAGAGAAATTTAAATATGCTAAGATAGTATTTTATTTTGCTCTGATTTTATTTAATTATCTTTGCATTTCTTAATATATGATACCTAATTTCTGGCTATCCTAAAGGGCACAGTTTTTTTTTTATATATCTTTCATTTAAAATAACAGAAATGATCACAACATTTTAATATAGACATTCTAAATAAAAAAGAAATATTCAAAAAGTTAAATTGCATATATAGGAAAATTTTATTTTTTCTATTTAGTATAGGAGATAAAAACAATGTATTTCTCTGGTAAACACTGTTTTAAATGAAATTAATAGATGTGATGGGAAGACCAATTAGTTGAAATCTTGTGGCTGAATACCATATAAGGAACACGCTATTTTTGTCAGAGCATTGGGCTACATATTGGAAGACTTGTGATAGGGAAACGACTAAATTCCTGATAGTGGTTTAGACATCAGTTAGTTGTGTCTCCTTGATGAAGTGACTTAAGCTCTCTTAACAAGGTTGAGATCAAAGTCAGCAAACCATGGCCTGCAAGCCACCTACCTGTCTAGGTAAATAAATTCTGCTGGAACACAGGCACACCCACACCCTCACGTATTGTCTATGGCTGCATGTGCACTAAATAACAGAGCTGAGAAGTTAACAGGCCCATAAGACTATAACAAATAGTATCTGGCCCTTTAAGAAAAAGTGTGCTGACCCAAGGGTAAGATTAAGAACACTTCAGAGTCCATTCAACTACAGGCATACTTCATTTTATTGCACTTCACTTTATTGCACTTTGCAGATAGTGTGTTTTTTTACAAATTGAAGGTTGTGGCAACACTCTGTGGAGTGCATCTATTCACAAGATTTTTTTCAACTGCACTTGCTCACTTCTTGGCTCTGTGCCACATTTTGGTCATTTTCACAATACCTCCAACGTTTTCATTATTATTATATTTATTATGGTGGGGCATGGTCAGTTATTTTTTATGTTACTTTTGTAATTATTTGAGGGCACTACAAACCTTACTCATCTAAGAGGGCAAAGCTAATCATATACTCAAAGTCAGTGGGTAAAATGCTATTGAACAGCATGGCATGCAACAGAGAAATTGTTTGTGAAAAAGAGTCAATCGATGCAACAGCATTCATTGTTGTCTTATTTTTAAGATGTTGCCAAAGCCACCCCAACCTTCAACAACCACCACCCGACTAGTCAGCAGCCATCAACACCGAGGCAAGATCCTCCTCCAGCAAAAATATTACAACTCACTGAAGGCTCAGATAATAGCATTTTATGGCAATACAATATTTTTAGATTAAGGGATGTACATTGTCTTTTTTATACCTAGTGCTATTATTGCATACTTAGTAGAGTACAGTATGATGCAAATATAACTTTTGTGTATTTTTTATAATTTAAAGTTTTGGAATATAAATATTTTATTGGTATATTGCAATAAATTGGATTTAAAAAGGAGCTATGACTGGAATGTATATCTATAATCCATGAATATCAGTTTTACATATGCCAGAATTAACTTTCTCAAAGGATAATGTTTAATCATTTTAATGTGTTTTAACTCATAACAGTACAGAATACAAAAATGCCTTTTTATATAGATGTAGTTAACAAGATGTTATTTCAAATTCTGCTAGATGAAATAAGTCAGACAGAGACAAATACCATATGATTTCACTTATATGTGGAAGCTAAAGAACAAAACAAAGGAACAAACAAAACAGAAACAGACTCATAGATACAATGAACTGACTGATAATTGCTGGGGGTTGGGGAGGGTTGAAGAGATTAAGAAGCTACAAAATAGTCCTGGCCAGTGTGTCTAAGTGGTTAAAGCACTCTCTCTAAAAATCAATGGGAAAAATATCATCACGTGAGGATAACAAAATAGTCATGGGGATATAAAGTACAGCATAGGAAATACAGTTAATAATACTGTAATAACTATGTACAGTGCCAGGTGGGTACTAGAACTACCAGGGGGGATCAGTTCATAAATTATATAACTGTCTAACCACTATGCTGTACACCTAAAACAAATACAATATAATACCGAATGTCAACTGTCATTTAAAAATAAATAAATTCTTAAAAAGCAAAAGGAAAGCCTCGTTCTAACATAAACATAACTTTTATATGCACTTGTGAACCAAAAAATGCATGTTGACTCGCTTTATTGCACTTGTCTGAAACAAAATGCAGTATATCAGAGGTATGCCTGTACTAAAACTCAGTGATCCTAAGAAAATTTTGCTAAAAACTTGTTCATTAAATGTATGGAGATCACATACACTTAAGTTCCTAAAAAGCCCTCTAAGTAAATAATTCCACCTCAATGATCCTATCACATCACATCTGCATTAACAGAAAATGCAAAATCATTTTCAATGGACTTTATGTGAATATATCATCATTTTCACAGTTCACTGGTTTACATTTCATTTTCTAGTTTCTGCTTCTCAGTTAATGAAACTCTGTGTCATTATTCCGAGGCTAGATGACAACACAATGTAGAAAATGAATTTCATAACCTGACTAAATTAGCAATTTTCATGAATGTCCATATTCAAGCTGATTTGTTTCCAATTTTTTAAAAATTAAAAGTAAAACATACTAAATTCATCATAAGAATCTAAGTTCCAAATCAAAACATAAGACTAAAAACTTTTAGGCTATTTACTCATAGATTAGTATATGCCACAAACATTATATGAGCATCACTTGCATAAGTTAAAGAGAGATTATTTGTTGAAAAATCACAACTATAATTAGGTCAAATAACCTGAGAATAATTACGATTTTATGTCAGAGGTATGCTTTGCACTTCTTAGGAAAGAAGCCAATCTATAAAGAAGCCAATCTATCATACATACATGACATTTGAAATGACATCATAGACTCTCAAATTTTTTTTAGCTCTCAAGAGAAGAAACTAGAGTAAATGTTCTTCTGGGAGGCTTAAGAGAAAAGCATTCCCATTTCCTTCCCGAACCACTCAATTAATAAAAAAGTGTGTGTGTGTGTGTGTGTGTGTGTGTGTGTGTGTGTGCGCGCGCGCGCAGGGGACAATATTCTTACCTGGTCTTACTATGATAATACTAAAATATAAAAATCAGTGGATATGCTGCTAGTACTAACAGAGGCAAACCTACTGAGAATTTATTGATAGTTATAATCTGTTAGGAACTCACCGGGTTTTTACATGTATAATATCATTGAACCATTACAACAACCTAGAAGGTTGTATAATTATTAGGATCCCAACTGAACAGAAAGGAATCTACTTTACTCCAGGTCATCTTAATGTAAAGGGCTAATACGCAAATGGTTGTTATGTGTGATCAGCAGGAGGCTTCGCCCCTCACCGGGCGGGGCTTGAGTGGGGGGTGGGGCTGGCGGGGTCTGGGTCTCATGCGATTTTGAGGCACGCATGGGTGGATGGGGGCTTGATTCTGGGTCCCATGGTGTGCCCGAGACTCTGACAGGAGGAAGATTTTCATATACATTTTACTAATTTTCTTTCATCTCTGACACTTCTTTATACAGAAAGAGCAAATAGCAATATTAAAATATTTCCTCTAATTAATTCCCTTTTAATGTGCACGAATTTCATGCACCAGGCCACTAGTATAGTAATAAGTGGCTGTGTCAGTATTTGAATGCAGGCAGCCTCCCTAGAAGACTGGGAATTAGGGAGCAAGTATGCTCCTGGGCTCCAGATGGGCAGGGGCATAGACACAGGGAATGGTGACAGGCCAGTCTGGTGAGAGAGGGAGATGGATGGGAGCAGAGAGGCAGAGAGGAAAGGAAAGAAGAAGTGATGAGAAAACATAAGCTGGTTTTGTTCTGAGAAATTGAGGTATCCCTTTCCCCACTGAGCTGGGGATGGAGTCCTTCTAACATCTCAAGAAAAAGAATTTTCTGAGACTTGCATGGGAGGATGAGTGATTTTTATTTGTGTGGAATTACATCTCTGGGCTTCCAAAATTCTATTTCCCTTAGTCCAGTTATAGTAGATATGTAGCTGAGGTTTCAGTAGAGCTAAAAGCAAAGCTGGTGTCCACACTTTCTGTTCCATATTGCAGCTGGGTCCAGTTCAGCCTCAGGCTAGTTATGGTCCATCAGTCCTTTGCGTATGGGGGTCCATATGGCTGTGTGCCAGGTGGGTGAACATAGGGGAGCCAAGAGAGGGTGGGCCCTGCCACAAGAGTCCCAAGAGAGCCAAGAGCACTAAGAGAAGGAACTCCTTTTTTTTTTTAGGGAATTATATATCCCAAAATTCGTGCCCTCGCAGTGGCCATGCCAATTCTGTTCCCAGATATGATTGACAGGCAAGTCTCTTTCCGACATCACCCCAATTTTATTGGGCATGTACCTATTCTCCTCCCTCTCCAGTCCCTTCTCCCAGGGATCTCTGGGGAGTAGACTGGTGGCTCCCTGGGGAGTGAAAAGCTTTAGCTTTCTGGTAAAGCTGCCCAAGTGACATGCTTATAATATTTGGTCTTTCCGTTGCTCCTTTCCAGTTATTAATAACTAGCTAATTACAACAGTATCCCTTTTATTGGAAGGAGGTTCCCAAAATAGAAGTAAACTCGAGAGAAAATGACTGATGTTGTCCAGAAAGCCTCAGAGAAGAGTCAGACAAAAACCCTGACTGGACTCTCCCAGTGGGGTCTGGTTGCTGAAATGAGAACAGTGCTTATCTCTTGCTTCCTTTGTTTCAAAGTGGAAATTGGCAGAGGGCAGCCGTAGCCCCAACCATAGAGCAGTTACCAAAAGGCTGTGGTAAGCTGGAGAATAACAGTGAGAAATTAAAAAATAATAATAACTGGGGGTTGGAAAGGAGGCCTATTTATCTTACAGGATCCTGGGGGCCCTTACCCCTTGCCACTTCCACCCAGCCCCCAGAAACCTCAAACCTCAACCATGGGTGTGGTTAAAGCTCATCAGAAGCATCTGTAATAATAACACATAAAGTAAAAGTTCTGAGGTGTCCTTTCTGAAGTGAATTTTTAAAATATCTCATGAGATGAAAACAGGCAGTTCGTTACTTTCAAAATGAACTAAGAGATTTTTATGTTTTTTTTCCGACAGCAAATGTCCAACTGAATCAGTTCAAATTAATGAGGCAATTTTTGAGCCAATTCAAGGCAAAGGAGGTTTGAGTCATACTGCATCATTACTTTTTTTGTTTTATGATGTCTGCCCAGTTTTTCTGAACTATTTTCTCTCATGCTTTCTGTTTTGTCTTTTATCGTATTTTTTGAGCCCAGGTCCAGTTATATTTTGGGGGTCTCAGCACTGTACTCAGTACAGGGATCCAGACATTATAATTAAGAGGACACATCCACTAAAAGATATGCATGTTGATTTTGATAATTTGATGAAAAGTGAACTTTGTGACAATCTTGGCTGTCCTGTTGGAAGTGAGCATCAGTAATGCAGTAAATAAATAAACTTCGGACCTAGCTGGTTTGGCTCAGTGAAAAGAGTGTCGGCCTATGGACTGAAGGGTCCAGGGTTCGATTCTGGTCACGGGCACCTACCTTGGTTGCAGGCTCCCAGCCCTGGTCTGGGGCATGCAGGAGGCAACCAATCAATATGACTCTCTCACATCAGTGTTTCTCTCTGTCTCTCCCTCTCCCTCCCACTCTCTCTAAAAATCAATAGAAAATTATCCTCGGGAAAGGATTATCCTATCAAATAAAAGACAATAAGGATAATTGACCATACCTTTGCTATTCTTCCCATTGGCTAATCAGGGCAATATGCAAATTAACCACCAACCAAGATGGCGGCTGGCAGCCACGCAGCTGAAGCGAGTAGGAGGCTTGCTTGCTCAGTGATGGAGAAAGCCAAGATTCCCCGCCTGCCACGGCCCGGCTCTGAGCTCCGTAAAGCAACAAAGTTTCAATTATAGAAGCCAAACA
>NW_006383018.1:2608181-2620646 GCF_000327345.1 Myotis davidii | reverse complement strand
TCGCCTCCTTAGCAGCTCTAAGGATGTCCGACTGCAGCTTAGGCCTGCTCCCCGCTGGCAAGTGGGCATCCCCCAAGGGCTGTCTGGCTGCCAGGGGGATATCTGACTGTCAGCTTAGGCCCGGTCCCCCGGGGAGCAGGCCTAAGCCAGCAGGTGGTCATACCCCAAGAGGTACCAGACTGCGAGAGAGCTGGGCTGAGGGACCCAACCACCCCACCCCCGAGTGCACAAATTTTTGTGCACCAAGCCTCTAGTAAAAGATAAATAAATAAGTAAGTAAATAAATAAATAAATAAATAAACATTAAATCTCCAAAAGGATGTATACTGAGCATCTGGGGAATATTTTCAAAGATACTTTAATTCTGAAAAATAAATATATGTCATGATCACTGAAGAGAAGCATCACAGAGCTTTCGTGCTGGAAGGGACCTAAGACAGTCCGTGTCATATCTATGAGAAGGAAGCTGAGGCCCAAAGATGGGTCCTTCTGCCCCCACTGCTTCAAATCCACTCCCTTTTTCCTGCCCTCACTGCCACTGCCACTAGAGGTCCTGAAACATACTCTTCTGGTTCTTAAATCTTAGAAACAGCTCCCACTGGTCTCCCAACTACCATATCTGCCCTTCTGTCCCTTTTCCACAGTCTGAGGAGGAGACAGGTCTGCATAGTGTGAGACAGTGTCAGGCAGGGTCAGGCAGGACCACCACTTACTTCAAGCTGGCCTTAATGAGCCTGTAACTACAGAGTCCTTGCTCCTGGCCTCATATTGGGTTTGGCCAGTAGGAGGAACATGGGCCAAAGATCACAGGGAAAGAAACAAGGGAAGGTGGTGTATTTGTTCCCTGGCTCCTGCCAGCTGGACAGGAAATGGCAGTGGCTAAGTCCTCCCTTGCAAGGCTACTGCTCTGTCTCGATAGGTTGCAACATTATATTCTCTCTTCTTCCTGCAGTGGGGGAGTGGGAAAAGCTCCCCACTACTGCCAACCGGAAGGGGTTTCACATCTTCAACCCTGAATAAGCATCATTGCTAAGGATTGCCCCAGTTCTTCCCACCACTCCCACACCTTCTGCATCCTGACACACACCAAGTCTTCTGTAAAATGCAGTTTTGCCCTACCTGTTATATAACGGTTTGGCTCAGTGGATAGAGTGTCAGCCTGCAGACTGTAGAGTCCCAGGTTCGATTCCGGTCAAGGGCATGTACCTTGGTTGCATATATTTTAAATTCAGTTCTGAGACAAGACTAAGTCTGTCTAAAGCACATTCAGCTGTGCAGGGGTGGGGAACATCTGGCCTGCAGGCTGTATAAGGCCAGTGAAATCATTTGGTCTGGCCCTGCCTAGGCATTAGGGGTGAGTTAATTAAATGCTTGACCAAATACAGCAGGCTGATTTTTAAGTTGATAATTTGTATGGCCCATGAATAATGTTATAAATATCCAAATGGCCCTTGGCAGAAAAAAGGTCCCCCACACCTGAGCTAAGGGGTCAATTTGCCTCTGATTACTAGGACCTCACCTATGAACAGTGGTAATCAGAGGTGTTAAACCAGCTCATATCCCAACTATTGCAATGTGGGTGTCTCAATACTACATGGCAACTTAGCTGCCTCTCAAAGAATTAACTCAAGCACAGAAAGTGTGCCCAGACCTGAGAGGGCTTTAAAAAACAAAACAAAACAAAAAACCCTTGATGAGCAGAGAAGTACAGAAACACTCATTTCAAAGCTTCCAGCTGTTCGGTTTTACTGAAA
This sequence comes from Myotis davidii, assembly GCF_000327345.1. Taxonomy (NCBI): domain Eukaryota; kingdom Metazoa; phylum Chordata; class Mammalia; order Chiroptera; family Vespertilionidae; genus Myotis; species Myotis davidii. Next base: position 2,618,892 of record NW_006383018.1, on the reverse strand, counting down.
GAGGAGACCTGAATCTACCTTTGAGGCTGACGGCTCCTTTAATCAAGAAAACCGAGTTAATGGAAATTTCCGTTATATAAATGTAAAGCAAGTCTCTACCCACTGTTCTGGGGAAAGCTGTGAAATTAACCTGAATCTTGATGTTTCAAAAGAGCAAAGGGTGTAATGTAAGCTGGGCGCATGTTTTCTCAGAGCCAATCGTTTCTGAGGTTTTGAGTTTCTTTGAGGATGATGTTTGCTGCCCCAAGAAAGACAGGCAACACACGATGCTCCCCCCAGATGTTGAGCAGAGGCTTTTAGGAACCCGGAGGACTGAAGAAAAAACCGGTGCTGAGAGCTATTCTGCACCCTACAAAGAACAGGAACAATAAAGGCCAACTTGTAGTAACATTTAAGTCTAAAGCCCTCCGAGAGGACCAGTACTGGGCTACTGGCTATGCTTTGGTATAAATATTAAGTGTTGTGATTGTTTACTGGGCTGCAGGCCAATGCCCCCAGTCCCGGGGATGGAAGGGGGACCCCCAGATCTGAGATTAGACCTTCCAGGGGTGTCTGATTCTCAGGAGGAGGGAGCTTCCTCTTTCTGGAGCCTGGAGGCCTGGAGGCCTGAATTCCAGGTGCATCACTGGGGTACACTCCATTTGGGAAGAGAGGGAGGTAAGCAGGAGATAAACAGAGCCCTTTGCTTTCACACTGAGGAGGGGCCTCTAGGGGCTGAGTGGTCTCCCTTAGCTGCAATGTCCTGCCCTGCACCAAATACCCAGCCTTCATTAGGTCTGGTTGGAAGAGACAGCCCGATGCCCACTCTGTTGTAGCAGCCTAAGGGGAACGCCTGCTGTGCCCCTGGGCAGATGGCAGAGGAGGCCAGAATGGCCGTGGCCAAGTAGGACACCAGGCAGGAGCCCACTGTGCCCTGAGGCCATCATGGGAGGCACTTTTATGGTGGCATCAGAGGAGATGAGTGCAGGGATACAAGGGACGTATTTCTGACACAACAGGACAACACCCGGAGCTGAGGTGCCTGGATGCCCTGGGGGCATCACTGTAAAGAAAGAAAGCCATAAAGAAGTCTAGGGCACAGTGAGTGCCGATGTCCTGTGGCAGGAGTGGCCGGGCTTGTCACAGGCGTGGTGAGGAGGCGCGTGGCAGAGGGCAGTGCCCCCAGCATGTGTTTCAGTGCAGTCTCGCGTCCTGTCCCCTCCCCACACGCCCTCCTCTGCCACTTCCCACGTCTAATTCTAACGCCTCCTCAGCCTCAAAGTCCTCTCTGGTCCCCAAGGTCCGAAGTCATTTTGCTGCGTGGACATCCACAAGATTCAGCTGCACCTCTGATCTGTCACGAGGCACGTTACCTTGAAGCACGCAGTCACTGGAGAGCGACCTCTTCCAGGCAGAGGCCGTGCGCGGTTCCTGAAAGCCCCCAGGGCCAGCACAGGTGTAGAATGAGTAAGGTGTTCACTGAGTCGACTGACTGAACTGAACGTGAAAGTCACTGGGTCCTTATCAGAGAGTGATCAATGGCACCTTATTCTAAGCGTTTATCCTATATTTATACCCACAAAGACTTATGTGCAAGGATGCTCACTGTGACATAGTTTATAGCAAAATGCTAAACATAACCTCAAATTCCAGGAAGAAAATAGCTAAATAAATTATGGTATAGCTACAAAATGTAGCCAATGAGGCCAATAAGCCTATATATTCTAACGTGGAACCAACCATTGTCAAGGGAAAAGGCAAACAAAAGAATGATGGGCATGTTATGTACTATTTGCATTAATAAAAATAAGAGCTTATTCATACATGTATTATCTCTGGAAAGAGAACTAAGAAACCGGCAAAGGCAACTGCCCATGGGGAGGGGACAAGGAAGCAGGAGGGAGAAGGACAATTTTCACTGTGCTTTCCCTTCTACTCTTTGAAATGTCTATTATTGTGTGTTTGTGCTACCTACAGGGAAAATATAATGATACTTGTTTTTGAAAGGGAGGAAGAAAAAGAGTCAAATAAGTCTTCTGTGCAGTCTAGCACACCATTCTCCGCCTCCAACCTAAGATTCCAACATGTTTCTTTATGTGTTTTATCGTTTGAGCCCCAAAATAGTCATCGGTTCTAAATGACAGGCTTTCCCGGTGTGGCAGGGAAGCGTATGGCTGGCAGCACTGAGTTAATGACTGGGTGGAACAAGCCGAAATAAACTAATAGTTGAATATTCTCACCACTACACCCAAGTTGCCTGCTATTAGGCTTTCTGCAATAATAGCCAGTTTAGCTACTAAAACCTAGGATAAGCTGGCATGAGCAATTTGGATCATCAGGCAATTTCCAAGTTAAAAACAACAACAACTTTCCTTGAAGGGAATCTTGCTTGTAAGAAAACACTTAAAATAGATTTCCCTAAGATGAAGTGTCAAACTGCCCAAGCAGCTAGAATTTTTTAAAAATTGTAATTTATACAATGAAGGTTTCATTTCTACATCCAAGTTAACTGCATGAAGGCATGCTATCTAAATAACCAAGAACTATAATGAATACAAGAAGATAGTTGGGTAGATTTTGAGAAGTTGGAACTCAGAATCACTCACTTAACAATCTATTTATCCTTCCTTACTTGTCAGCAAACATCACACTTGCTAAATTTGAGAAGACCAAGGACGTCTCCAGAAGACTTGCCATGGTTTTAAAAGACCTATCAGCTATAAAATGTAAATTCATCTAGTGCTACATGAGACTACTGTCTTATCCTTTAAGAATAAAAGACAAAGCTAACATCTGAGGAGCCTGTCCTTTTTAGAATCTGTTAAATATACTTTAAATATTCCCATCTTGTTAGTCCAAATAGCTTGTCTTTCACAGCATCCACCTTCAACAATAAAACTTCATTGAAAACATTACGATGTAGATGAGGCCATTTTATTTGTTTGTTTTAATTTAGAATATTTCTTCAAACCAAATTTGAGTTCCAGAATCAGAAAAGTGCTTTCTGTCTTGCTATCTACTCTTTGATTGATTTCACTGTTTCCTTCATTAAATATTTCACTGAAAGAGCTCAAAGGGGACACTATATTTGAAACATGTAACTGGAAGTTAAGTAAAACTTACCACATGGGGATTGATTAATCTTTGAACTCATGATTGCATATTAAAATCCAAAAGTACAAACAATACCTAATGGGCACTAAACTGCTCTAAATTATACGGCTCTAAAGATGACACTACATCAATGTCGTGAACAAATACAAAACAAAACAAAACACCCACGAAATTTTTTTAAAAGATATTCTTTACACTATCAACCATTTTCTATAAGACTTTTTTGTCTTCAAAAATAGCAACTTTACACATTATTCACATTTAACTCAAAAGGAAAGTCATGTAATACTTTTTCCTAAAAATATTTTTTCTATGCTAACATCCTTTTTTTGCTGCTATATTTTTACTATGAAGTAACAAGTGACTGTTTTCTATTATAAACTCTTGACTTTACCTAGCTCTTATAAGCCCATTCATTGTCAATGTGTGCAATAGTGAATGTGGGCTGAATTTTTATGAGACTGCTACATATATCTGGAAGTTCGGGAAAATGGTTTGGTAAAGATAATAGAACATTATTCAGTTGGACGTTAGAGGGGAGCACAGTGCTCCTGTCACAGCCTAGTTTATAGGGTGCTCCATCAGCCCTGGGGTGACATTCTTCCCCCACAACAAGCTTGGGACTTAGTGAGGCAGCTCAAATGGTTATGAAACCCTGACAAAACAAAGGTAGACTATTCATTTTTCAAAAATGCCATTTTGAGCAGCAACATTAAGTGAAAAGAAAATAGAATGTGACATAAGTCAACAATTTGTGAAACTTTTCTAGGTTAGTGGTACAATTTAGGACTTACAATTTGCATTTTAGTTTTCAATTCAAAGACAGATTCCAAACTATTTTTTCCCACTATCTCTTTGCTACTACCAAAAATATTGGGTGAGGTTAACTTATTCTAATTGCACTCTGCACATACACTGGCACTCTCAGAAATACTATCTTTCAAAAGACAAGTGTACTAAATTAGAATGCTGCAAATTATTTCACTACCTAAAATGCATTCCCTGAAAAGATCACTGACCTAAATGTTTTATATCCGGTTCACTGGCTATTAGTAAGAAAAACAGAATTTCGAAGTCTAGAACAGAGGTTGGCAATCCCATCTCAGAGACCAAATCCAGCCGCCTCCCTTTGTTGAAATAGTGCCTGCGGCCGCCTTTTCACTAAAATAGACTTGTGTAGCTGCTACGGAGACTTCAAGGCTGAACATTTTATTATCTGGCCCTTTACAAAAAATGTTTGCCAGCCCCAGTCTAGAATATCTCATAAGGCAGAGATTTTGTGTTTCCAAGTAGTGTTTTATTATTTGGGGTTCCACTCTTCCAGGCTGACTAAGGTCTGAAAAAAAAATATTTTTAAATAATAGTAAAATAATAATAATAATAATAATAATAATGTTTACTTGCCTGCTCTAGGGAACCAAAGGCATTTCTGAGGTGATGAAATGTTTTAAAACTTACCTGTGGAGGTGGTTTTCCCATTATATACATTCAACAAACTCATCAAGTTGTAATGGGTAAGTTTCATTTTAGGTAAAACACAATCCAACAAAAACACTAAAATATAACATTTGAAGACAAATTCATGTCATTGTTTTAGTTGGATAATAAAATATTAAAACTGAAAAAGTAGTGAAAGATCATAATGAGGAATATCAGTTACCAAATGGATCTATGTGATTTCTGATAGAACTGTTTCTAGTTTATGATGAGAATCATGAAACATGTTAAATGTAGAATGTGAAAAACTATCCCTAACTATTATTTATGATGCCCTTCACTTTGAAATATTAAGAATAATTTGGATGGCAGACTTGGCATGAGTATTCCATGAATCAGGAAGTAGAAAATCAGGGAGCAGTCTATATTCTGTGATAAAGACTGTTCTCTTCCTAACAACACCCAAGCTGAGGTTTCAGAATCAAAGGTTTTAAAGAATTTCTCAGCTCTGGCTGGAGCTCAGTTGGTTAGAGCATCGTCCTGATAAGCCAAAGTTGTAGGTTTGGTCCCAAGTCAGGGCACAGACAGGAATCAACCAATGAATGCATAAATAAGTGGAACAACAAATCCTTGTTTCTCTCTCTTCCTCTCACTAAAAATCGATAATAACAATTTTTAAAAGAATTATTCAGCTTTACATATACATTAAAAATTAAAATAATGTCTATTTAACAAGCCTGAACAAATCTATGTGTGAAGATAATCTGATAACTACAGTGAGTTAATAAAAAAAGAGAAATTGCCGAAACCGGTTTGGCTCAGTGGATAGAGCGTCGGCCTGAGGACTGAAAGGTCCCAGGTTCGATTCCGGTCGAAGGGTATGTACCTGGGTTGCGGGCACATCCCCGGTAGGAGATGTGCAGGAGGCAGCTGATCGATGTTTCTCTCTCATCGATGTTTCTAACTCTCTATCTCTCTCCCTTCCTCTCTGTAAAAAATCAATAAAATATATTTTAAAAAAAGAGAGAAATAGCATTAATATAGGAAATTAACAGAATTTTTCGTATAAAAATTTTCTTTTCATTAAAATCTCAGTATGTTTTATGCGTACTGAGATCAATGGAAGCAAAGGACCTATTCAATTTGAAATACAGTAATATTGGATTTAAGTATAGTGATCATTTTATGGAAAAACATTCCATTTTTCTACTGCATCTCCAGTATGTCACATCAATCTCCATTTCACTATGAATGTCACTGGGACAACTAATGAAAATCACCACATTAACTAAATCATATGGCCTTAAAAGGCAATGTATGTGCTGTTAAAAATAAAGCAAGTTACCTTTTTGAAGACAAATATGTCATTATGTAAGTGTATAGAGAAAGCTGTGAGGTATGTTAACAGGGTTATATGAGCAAAGAGGGACAACAGGTAATGCTGCTCTCTTCTTTATCACTTCCTATAATGAGTACTTTAAAGCAAAGAACATATATTACTTATAACTGTACAAGTCAATATATGGAAATAAAATATGAAAAATGTTGCTATGTTAGTAATAAAAACAATCTATGCTACCAATAGTATAATTGACACTGTGTGAAGATATGTATGCACGTAATCAAGGAATTGAAGGTTTTTTGAAAAATTTTAAATGGCTACTGTGATTAGGTTCACAAGATCATGAGTAAATGTTTTTAGACTGTATTTCTTTGGCATCTTATTTTGTTTTACTATTCTTCATGTTTAGAACAATAAATATATAAGAGAAACAGGGGCAGGGTTAGACATTCTCTTTTGGGATAAAGATCCATTTCTGCATTTCCCCTGACTTTATTTTTAAAAACAATACTTTCTGAAAGCACTGAAAGTTTTCCACCATTCTTTTCCTAATTATCTAGCAACAGTCATTGGAATAATTACACCAAAAAAGGTAACACAATCTCCATTCCATATAGGGCTGACGGTCATAATCATTTTATATTTTGGGGGTTCCTTTACTTTTTCATGGGCAACAGAAGTTTACTATGAAGTTGGCAAAGGTATTTCTTTTTAAATATATGTTATTGATTTTTTACAGAGAGGAAGGGAGAGAGATAGAGAGTTAGAAACATCAATGAGAGAGAAACATCGATCAGCTGCCTCCTGCACATCTCTTACTGGGGATGTGCCCGCAACCCAGGTACATGCCCTTGACCGGAATCGAACCTGGGATCTTTCAGTCCGCAGGCCGACGCTCCATCCACTGAGCCAAACCGGTTTCAGCGGCAAAGGTATTTTTAAGAAAATGAGCATAAACTGTATATGCACATGATAGTAAATAGATTAAACTCAGGACAATTTTAAGAAAATTCTGAAAATATTAAAAAATAAAATTTAAATTCACCAAATTAGTCTTTTTTTTTAATTTATAAAAACAAAACTGCCCCTTTCATTGACTAGTCCAAGGTCAAACGGTGAAAATGTCAGAACAAGTGCTTAGACTTCTCACTCCTGCCACCACGTTTCACTAGATTTCATTGCTAAACGAGCCTGCCTCTTTGCTGTTATCTCTGCCCAAGGAATCGGCTTGTAGAGAAGCCACAAGTCTCCTAGTTTTTCAGCCCCAGTCTTTGCCGTGAGCCTTGCCTGTCAGTCTTCTTCTCGTCCAGAGGGTTCATAAACTGGACCAGGACTTAGTCTCATAGCTTTGACCTCCCCAGATCTGTCAGCGGGCTCTGCAGGGCAAACTCTTGGTTGCAGGTACCTGGCTCATGCCCTGCCACAGTCCCAAGGACCTATCTGTGCAGGGATTGGACCTGCCCCCGGTCCTGCCTGACAGGAGGCTGGAGAAACGAGTGCTAACCCACACTGTGCTGCAGCCCTCCAGCCCCTGGGGCCTCCCGGCACTGGCAGCCGGTGCCCTTCCAGATACACATGAGTGACTGAAGGAGGAACCTGGAGATGGAAACTGGAGGCTGGGCAGGAGGAGGGGCAGAGTAAGTGGTGGATGGAAACAAGTCTGCCTAGAACTGTGTGCAGGCTAAGTAAGAATAAAGCAAGCAGACCATTCGATCAGCAGCTGCTCGGGGACACTTAGGAAGGGGGCCGGGGATAAATAAATAATAAAAAACAACTAAACAGTTGCCATCTGCTGCTATGACCACCACCTAATTGAAATTTAATCTACTCTCTGGCTTTGATGCCCACATGTCCACCAACATCTCTGCCCATGGCTAAACCTGTAAAGGCTCTGTCCTTTGTCAGGTTCCTTGTAGAGGGATTGTAGATATTACCACTATGCAAATCTACTTACCGTTACATATACCTGGCTCTGGCCCTCAGAGATCTCACAAAATCCTACTCATCCTTTGAAAAGATTCTTTAGATTGTCCCCTCTAAGTCTCCCAAGCAAAAAGTGTGACACCCTTATGTGGCCTCCCATTCGGTACAGAGAAGTCACCTGTTGGAAAATATTATAATTAGTGACATAAATGGTCTCTTTTCTCAGTGAGCTGCTTGAGAATAAACTCCAGATCTACTGCTTACTGAACTTCTCACGCTCCTATTTGGTTTTCTGGAAAAGGAGGTTTATTCAAATGCTTAAGCAGAATGCTCATCCCAGTATCAGACACAAGCGCCGATCAATAAGGCTTATTTATCGTCATCATCACGACCAATATCCTTTTATACTTATTCACACCCTAGCTTAAGGCTGCACGTACTCAGTTAACTGTGATTCTTTATGGAAAACCATATCACACTGTATAATCACCATAAAATAATTGGACAGTACTTTTTATATCAACAGTAGTTTGCAGACTCGAAGGTGGTTCTCCTGGCATTCAAGCTTTTGTGGACTCTGCTCCTCTTGAGTAAGGGTAGGACCTGTTACTTGTTTCTAAAAAGTAGACTATGACAGAGGTGATGGGACACCATTCCTGTGATTAGTAACTCTGTCTGGCTGCAGACAGTATTGCCTTCTTGGTTTGCACGCTTTCATGAAGCAGGTAGCCATGGTGGCGAGGTCCACATGGCAAGAAACTTAGGTGGTGTCTGGTCAACAGTTCCACAGGCTCAAAAAGCTGTCCTTAATGAAATAAATCGGGGAACTACAATGTCAGATTCTATTTTAACTTCAGAAAGGTGAGAAGTCTTTAATCACTAGCTAATGTGCTTGGGATTCCACTAGGCAGGGTGAGTGGAGAGGACACTCACGCAGCTCACCCTCAGCTGACCTGATGAAAGACAATTTTTTTATTTTAAAAGTTCTTTTTTATTAATGTGTGTTCCATGAAACATCATTTTAGAAATATTTTCAGGTTTTCAGAGGCAGTAAAAGACACGGCATTCAAAGGCTGGCTCTGAATGTCTTAGTAAAAAAAGAAAGCAGGATAAGTGTATAAAAGTGGTAACCATCATCCACCCAAATAAGTGGGTAAATTGGCTACTCTTAAAAATACAAGAATGAGCCGAAACCGGTTTGGCTCAGTGGATAGAGCGTCGGCCTGCGGACTGAAAGGTCCCAGGTTCGATTCCGGTCAAGGGCATGTACCTTGGTTGCAGGCACATCCCCAGTGGGGAGTGTGCAGGAGGCAGCTGGTCGATGTTTCTCTCTCATCGATGTTTCTAACTCTCTATCTCTCTCCTTCTCTCTCTGTAAAAACTCAATAAAATATATTTTTAAAAAAAATACAAGAATGAAAAAGTTCGCCTTCCAATATTTTTATAGTCTTTTCTAGTCTTTTAGCTCTCTAATTATACCAAACTAAAGACCCAGTGCACACAATTTGTGCACCGTGGGCAGGGGGTCCCTTAGCCCGGCCTGCACCTTCTCCAATCCAGGACCCCTCGGGGGATGTCTGACTGCCGGTTTAGGCCCAATCCCACAGGCAGTCGGACATCCCTCTGGCAATCCAGGACCACTGGCTCCTAATTGCTTACCTGCCTGCCTGCCTGATCACCTCTAACCACTCTGCCTGCCTAATCACCCCTAACTGCTCTTCCCTGCTGGCCTGGTCGCCCTTAACTATTCTCCCCTGCCAGCCTGGTCACTCCTAACTGCTATTCCCTGCTGGCCTGGTTGCCCCTAACCGCCTCTGCCTCGGACCCCGCCACCGGGGCTTTGTCCAGTAGGATGTCTGGAAGGATGTCCAGACTAATTAATGTTTTATTAGTATAGATAGTTCTCCTTCTTTCTTGCCCCTTCATTCCCTCAGGCATCAGTGACACACCTCATCTATAACCAGCAAGGACAGTGACTGTCAGTGAGCTGGGGGTGGGGGTGGGGCAGCTTTGGAGAGAGGAGGAAGTGTAGAGTAGTTTCATGAGCATTTTGTTTAATGTCTCATATGTTTTTAAAAGGTTTTGAACTTTGTTTTGTTTTTGAATGCTTTCCTGATTTCCAGAAATTTTATCTTTGGCAATGAAAGGGCAAGTTGGAATATACTGGGATGTTTTAGCAGTAAAACATATTTGTGCTTTCAATTTTTAAATAACCTTTTAGATCTGGTGGGTCAAGTGCTGTCTTTATTTTGCATTCACTTAGCTATTAAAGGACAATTTCAAATTTTCATCAAAACTTCTCTATTTTTCTGGGAGATTAAAGAGCTAATTTATAGCTATTCCCATTGATAAAATGCTGGGCAGCAACAGGTATTTCTCTATAATTTTCATATTGAAAAGATCACCGGTCATAATAACAATGAGAACTCCCTGAACACTCTTCATGTTGTTATTTTTAAAATATAAAAGAAGTTATATGATCTTATATGACTTCAAGATGAATTTTTTTAAGTATACAGACTCAACAGAAATGCCAGTGATATAATGTCGGTCAATCTGATGACCGTGTTGAGCTACTAGCGCAAGCATAAATCAATCTTCTCAAATTAGAAAGGGATAATGAGACCTGTACTGTCTACTTCAAAGGATTATAAGGATGAGAGCTATGAAATCACTTCATTAACTATAATGGGCTGCTATTATTAGTAGTAGTAGAAATGACAGAGGTTTGAAACAATTTAATTTCCTAAAAGCGATCTAATGTCAAGTGCTTCAATTAACGTTTCAATGATTCAACTACTAGAATGCTTTCAAATGTTGAATTCAATATTCAAAAATAAAAATGCTTCAGACACTGGAGTCTAGAATGACTAAAACATCTTGTACTAGGCAAACTGCTCACTCTTTTTTCAACGT
>NW_006383018.1:2584586-2607797 GCF_000327345.1 Myotis davidii | reverse complement strand
TGTACTCATTTCTTTAGTAAGGTGTACACTAAGGTGTAATTATATTTTCAAGGAAGACTGACTTTCCTTGTGGTTCACAAAATTTCCTTATATCCCAGGTCTCCCCTAATGAAAAATTTGGCAGAAGCATTCTGCTTATGAGGAGAAAATACATAATGCCAGTAGATTCATGGTTAGTCCTGCCACTTAAAATTTAACAAAGTATAATTTTCTTTTCAAAGAATGACATTGGTACTGCAAACCTATCATGAACAGTTTTATCCCAAGAATGATTCTCTTTTATTAAATTACTAGTGGCCTGGTGCACAAAATTTGTGTACAGGGAAGGGGGGTTCCCCTCAGCCCAGCCTGAACCCTCTCCAATAGGGGACCCCTTGGGGGATGTCCGACTGCCAGTTGTCGGTTTAAACTGGCAGTCAGACATCCCTCTCACAATCTGGGACCGTTGGCTCCTAACAGCTCACATGCCTGCCTGCCTATTCGTCCCTAACTGCCTCTGCCTGCCTGCCTGATCACTCTTAACTGCCTCTGCCTGATCACCCCTAACTGCCCACCCCTGCCAACCTGATCTTTCCTTCAACTGCCCTCCCATACAGGCCTGACTGCCCCTAACTGCCTCTCCCTCGGCCCCCGCCACCATGGCTTTGTCCAGAAGGAAGTCGGACATACGGAAGAAGGCCAGTCGTTCTCCCTTTCCCTCTCTCCTTTCTCTCTGAGAGCTGGGGGTGAGGTGGGGTGGGATTCACATTCCCATCCACACATGCTCTTCATGGCCAATAAGCATCAGAGAACAGAACTCATGGGTCAAGGGTAAGAAAGCCCAAACATTTTACGATTAAGTGAAATTAGGAATAATAATGAGCAAGTGGCATTTAACACCCAAAACTGGAACTTCTTCAAAATTTTCATCAAAATTTACCGTCTCCTTATCACCTTCTCACTGAACCTGTTTCAAATACCAGCATTCAGAACAAGTAAAATGTTTAAATAAGAAGTCATTTAAGTCCTGGCCAGTGTAGCTCAGTTGGTTGGAGCATCCTCTCATGAACCAAAAGCTCCCATGCACCAAAAGATTGCTGGGTTCAATTCCTGGTCAGGGCATATACCTAGGTTGTGGGTTTGGTCTGGTCCCCAGTGGGGGGACATATGTAAGGCAACCAGTGTTCGATGTTTCTCTCATACACTGATCTCTCTCTCTCTCTCTCTCTCTCTCTCTCTCTCTCTCTTTCTCTCTCTCATCAGTAAAACATATCCTCGAATGAGAAATAAATTTCTTTTAAAAAAAGCACATTTGGGGGAAAAAAGTCATGTTAAAAATAGATAACATTTATAATACTTAAACCTGATTGGTTAATAGTAAAAATGACATGTATGTGGACTGCCTATAAGTTAGGCACTGTCCTTAAATGGTTTATAAGTATTAAATTATTTAATTCTTCAAACAATTTTTGAGGTGCCCAATATTATTATGATCATCCTTATTTTCAAAGAAGTAAACTAAGGTACAGAGAGTTTCAGTAACTCACCCAAGGACGCAAGATTTGTAAACAGCAGAGGCAGGATTCAAACTTGGGCATCTGGCCCCCGAACATGCACCCTAACCATTCTGGGAGAGTTTACTTGATCCTGTCTTTTCACATGGGTATATTTGCCTCCGTGTAAAAAATGATCTCTTTCAGACTTAAATGCTTTTCCTAAGTACCTCTGCACAGCTCCACCTGCCTGGAGATGTGTACTGTTTATTTCCAAGTGAGGAAAAGGTCAGATCTGAATAGAGGAGCCCTCCCCCTGGGAGGAAATAAGAGCATTTTTCAGCTACTGCCCAGCCCTGCTGAGTCCTCAGGGGAACACTGATAAAGCCAAGCCAGCCTTCATCTGCCCACCGGGCTTCTCAATACTTCGGTTTAGCCCACGAATATATTTAGAGAGGTGGTTCTTTCTACTTCATAAATTACCAAAGCTCCATCCCAACTTATACAACCAGGCTTCCTACAGGTGTTATGAGAATCATTCTTTTTATCGCTTCCTATAGTTTTCTCAAGACCAGTGTTTGGGACTGAGTGATAGCTAATTCTGGATCCCACCATCCCGACAAGGACCTCACTGTTTAGCTGACAGAGAGGATACTGTGAGCAGACATCTGGTTAGCACCTCTACCCTCTCATGTTTGGGGAACTAAGACCATGCAGGTGCTAAATGGGTCTATCTACACCCATTTAGTCTAATGGGTACTACACCAGGGCTCTAGAGATGTGGGTAATAATAACTTAACACATCACTTACTACATAACAGGCACAATGTTAAGTTATTTTCCATCTCTGGGACCAAGTATGTACATTTTTAAGATGAGGGTTTGAACTAGATAATCCCAAAGGTTCCTTCAAAATCCAGACAAAATCTAAAATAAAAAAAATTCTAAAAATGTGAATATAATTGGTTTTCTTTTTCTCTTATACAATTGTAACATATTTATTTCAATTTTCCCATCATAGTCTTGCTGCCTTTATCCTGGAAAGACAACAACACACAAACCTTTCCCAATGATATGATTCTATCAATAGTAGATGATGACTCCAAGAGTAATATCACATTCTGCTTCCTGTTCTTTGAGCAAATGCTTGCATATCATACTTATTTTGTGCTATTCTTGTAATGTTAGTATTAGTGATTTTTATTAGACGCTCCCACCTTATTTTAAGTAGATTGAGAGCTTACTGCTAATTTTTCAGAAACCAACAAAACCACCTGATACCAAAATCTTCCAACTTTCCTTATGCCTCTCTTTATGCCTCTGTTGCCACCCACTGCTCCCCATTTTATGACTTCCAGGCGCTTCCAAGCACAGCTTCCACATCTACTATCAGCTGGTCACTATTTCACACAATAGATTTCTTTAGCTAGTAAGTCTACTCCAAAACTGGAATAAATACTCCAATCTGCATTTTATATCAGCATCCTTCCAGATTAAAAATTGGAATGTCAAATAACTTGGCAGATATTTAATAGAGAGATCTCCTATTTTTAAAGTTTGAATTTTTACAGAAAGTTATCTTATTTTAGATGTGTCAGCTTAATTATGCATATCAAGGATATTTTTATAATATGTGACAAAATAAACAGATTGTTTTTCAGACATAAATCTAAAATTCCTAAATCATGCCCAGCCTGTGTGGTTCAGTGGTTGATTGTCAACATATGAACCAGGAGGTCAAGGTTAGATTCCCAGTCAGGGAACATGACCAGGTTGTGGACTTAATCCTCAGTAGGGGGCATACAGGAGGCAGCCAATCAATGATACTCTCATCATTAATGCTTCTATCTCTCTCTCCCTCTACCTTCCTCCCTCTGAAATAAAATTTTTTAAAAAAATTTTAATGCAAAAAATTTCTAAATCTGCACAGATCATGTTCTCATTTTTGTTTTTTTAATTTCCTACCCATTAAAATGAAAAAAGTCTTAGCTTCCTATGTTTATCTATTACAACAGAAAAAAAAATCATTCAAGGTGAGAGGAATATTTTAAAATATAACTATTAATACGCACTATTTCAAAAGTAAACCAACATACATGACATTAAAAAAAAAACTTAGAGAACAAAACAGGAAAGCAAACTATAATATTAAACTGATAGTATTAAAGTCGGGGGGCGGGGAGATCAAAATCACTAATTTTTCCACTATGTCTTACTTTCAGAATTTATAGCCTATCTCAGATTTCCCATAGTCACTGGTCAGTTTTTCTTGCTTCCAGTAACAGTTTTAGAAAACATGTGCCTTAGACTACAAAGACTCTCTGTCTCCAAACTCCTAGTATAAAACAGGCACATTGATGGATGGATTCGGGGAGTCTGGTTTTGGCTGCATTTTACAATGTAGCTTTTTGGAAGAAGATAAAGAGCAGGAGATGAAGGAAGATTCATAAATAAGGAAAATTAGTGAATTGCCAAACTCTAAGCAACCCTGTACACTTACCTGCAGGTTAATGAAACTCACGTTCCAGTTTAATCATTGTCATCTTGACTAGTACGTGTTACATAATTCTAAGGTTCATTTCAGTGCAATTCTTGCTAGCATCACCTATATTTCTTCCTATCTGGTCATCACTGCCAGCACTCAGGGTTCTAGTCATCCCCTATACAGATTTCTAAGAGAATATATTGATATATTTCAACTCATATCCTGTGTCACCTGACTTACTATCAACAATACTGCCCTCATGTTGTATAAGAAAAAAAAATTTGCATATGGAAATCCCTTTGCCCAGGTTTCCATTGGCAGTGGAGAATAAGAATATCAGCCCTATTTGTAGCAGTCTGTTCTGCATTTAAAATGTTTTGTTACTTCACATGCATGGAATGACTAAAAATGAATGAACTCTGCTTTGAATTTCCTCATTTCCATGGAGTTTTAAGTTACCATTCTTAGCAATCAACCCCTATCTACATTGCATCAATCTGTTTATTGGTGACTGAACAGAGATTTCTCACAGAGCAGAATATGGATATTAGTTGCAGTTCATATATTTCCTTCTTGTTCCCATTTACAGCTTTTAAAAGATCCATATAGATGAGTTTTTTAGAAGATTTTTAGAGCAGTGAAACTCTTCTGTATCATACTATAATGCCAAATAAATTCATTATAACTCACCAAAACCCATAGAATGCACAACACAGCATGAGTGAACCCTAATGTAAAGTAAGGACTTTGGGTGGTACTGACGTTGGTCAATTATAATAAATACTAGAGGCCCGGTGCACGAATTCGTGCACGGGTGGGGTCTGCCTGGCCTGCCCCAATCAGGGTGTGAAGGAAGGGGGGCGATTAGGGGTGAGGGTCAGCTGAGGGAAAGCCAGCCAGCCCCGCCCCCTGGTCAAACTGCTGGTTGAACTCCCAGTCAGGGGACAATTTACATATTAGCCTGTTATTATATAGGATACCACTTTGTTGGGGAATGGTGTTAATGGAGGAAGGCTATCCATGTGTGGGTGCACGAGATATATGAGATTTCTCTAGTTTCTGCTCAATTTTACAATGAACCTAAAATTGTTCTTAAAAATAAAGTCTATTTAAAAGGAGAAACAAAATATCTCATATATGCAGTACACTAACATACCTGGGAAAAGTTACATTTTGATAACATAAAACAGAATACTTGAATGTCATCATCATTCCTCTGAATGTAAGAAAACTTTTGAGGGGAGGAGTGGAATATTAAATATTTAAATAATGAGGCTAAGTGATGATTTCATGATCAGAGAAAAGAAATTTCCTTCCAAAAGGGTTACCACGCTGTTAAAATTATGAGTCAGAGGAAATAACTTTGTCTAGTTCACATGTCACTCAAAATTATTTCTAACAGGTAATCTTGATAATCTGACAGATTTTAAGATACATTTTGATTTGGGGTTTAATGAAGTCTTGAAAAATTAGGGGGGAAATCGCTTTCTTTGGTTCATACTGTAGCATCAATTATTCTAAAACTATTCTTCCATTTTCAGATTTGTATAAAAGCATCTTCCTGGACTTTGCATTAAATTGTTCAAAGGGTCTTTTAAAAAGTAGAGTGATACCTCATTAGATAATAAAGATATTTTTACTAATAGAAACAATACTTTCAAACAAAGAAAGGAACATTGACTCTTACAGGCCATAATGAATGGACTAAGTTATAGCTAACCTTGAGTTTATAACTAGGGCTTCAACGGTGAGTTCTATATTCTAGTGATAAAAAAAAAAAATAGTTCTAAAGGTCTATACTGTGGGGACTAACTGGCTTTGATTCAGAGACTTTAGATTTATCAAACTGACAGACTCTTCTCTGCATCTGAAGGCACCTGATTTTCTTGTTTTCCACGTGAATTCTGAGAGGCACATTACAAACAAACCCTGCACTCCCCATGGCCTCTGCAAAATTACATCTCTGATGTGTTCTGCAAATTAATCTAAAATGTGATTCACAACAATTTCCTTTCTCAAATTAAGACCAGGAACAGCCTGAAGGAGGAAAGTACCAACATTAGGACAGTAATATTTTAGACTTCTGGTGGGAAAGAGGCCAGTGTAATTATACTTGATTAAAACCACTGAACTATTTAACTTTATTCCCACATTAGGAAAGTCAGTGAAATAAGCCAAGACCTTAAATGCTTATATTACATAGTTGTTGCGGTCTCCTTTTTACAGGGGCAAATTTAATCCAGCTGTCTTTCCACAGAGCAAAAAAATAGTGGAGAGATGGCTGGGCAATGTGGATGACACCATCATCATCTTGCAAGAAATGCAGGAAGCTGTAACCCTATGGACACATCTATTATGTTTTAATCTCATCTACATGAAAAAATATCTTAAATTTCCATACTACCACACCACAAATGAACATCAATTTCTCAGTGAATTTATTCATGCATTTACTTGTCACACCTCGATAATTTTCTTTTAATGTGATGACAACACATATCACAAAAACGTGGCTCTCATCTATTTGAATTTCCAGAAGCTAGAATAAAAAATTAGATTCTAGGGAGAGATGGTACAGCATTGATTCCAGATTCAATGGATTGATTTTTATCCACCAGTGAATATCTGGTTAGAAAATAAGTTAATAATTTCAGAAATATACAACATAAAAAACCAGCACTGAAAAGGGTCTTAGAAAGTGTCGGTTCAATGTTCTTATTCTTCAGTTGGGGAGCCTAAGGCTTAGAGGGGATAAATGACTTCTTGAACGTCAGGAGCTAATTTCAGACAGAGCCAGGTCACCTAATTCAATGCTTAACACACTTTGTTCTCAACAACAGTGCAATTAGACAATCATTAAAGGTCTGCAGAGCAGGAGATTCAGATCTTATACATCTTCTGTGCATGTTCACATTCACTCAGTGACATTTATTTCTGCAGCCTGTGGTTACAAACACAGTAAATACCAAACAGGTATGTAGAGCCTATGTGTAAGAGCCACAAGGCAACCCTGAGGCTGCGACACTACCAAAGTCATCAAATTTCATTTACACTCTTGGCTGCCCAGCCAGCAGGGCACTGATAAAGAGAAAATTAATTTGTAAACTAATGGTTTGCCAAAACAAATCAAGTAGAAACTAGTAATTTCAGATGAGTCTTGGTCTTTACACGAATACTCATTGTAGTCATGCATATTTTTTGGTCCATTCAAACAGTATTTGCTAAGCACCTACTATGTGCTAAGCATGGCTCTAGCCATGGCACAGACAAGAGTGAGCAAGAAAGGCCAAGGACCTGTCCTCAAGAAACCGACAAGCAGCAGAATCAAAAAATAAACGATAAACAAATGGATTGTAAGTGCTAATGAAGAAGTTAAACTGGATGATAGTCATGAAAAAGGATTGATTTTTGGACAGGTGGCCTCTTTGAACAGGTGACATCTGAGCTCTGATCTGTCTGATGAGAAAGTGACAGCCACAGTGAGGAGCAGAAAGAAGAGTACTCCAGGCGAAGGGGAAGGCTAGGTAAGAGGCTCTGGTATGGGAACAAGTCTGGGGTTACTGCACAACAGTAGGTAAGGAGGAGCAAGGTGGTAAAGACACCCACTGGGTAAGAGACTTGAAATGTTCTTTTCTCAAAGATAATGGAAAGACAAACCCCTCTTTAGAAATGAGTCTGAACGCCTCTGCATGATTTATTATTTCACTATATACAGGCAGGACTGACCTCTGCATTAGGGAAGCCATAGTGACTCTAAGTCATGTGTAACTTACTTTTACGAATTGAATTTAGAAAATGCGCCTCAGATAGGTGCTTAAATGTGACTTTGCTCACAAGGAAAAAAAAAAGTTACAGCATTTTGACCACCTGGGATTCAGACATGCCCTTTGTTTAAACCTGGATGGGTCCTAGATACATTATCATGTGGTTTACCTTGGCCAGCAGGTAAAATCTAGACATACTAAGATTAAATTTACTCATTACTATTGAATTAGTCAAATGATAAAAATTCTTTCAAATAAGTGATGCTATTTTTTTTCTGGTATTAGTGCAAGTTATTTACATAGCCTGCGTGTCGTATGTAGAAAACTACACATATATATGTGCAATGATCAATAATTTATTAGGAATTAGGCAGCTCATAGGTAACATGACTATGCATATAAATACAAAGACCCTGGGCCACCTAAGGTTGGAGGATATGGACCAAGTACCTGAATTCCAGCTTTGCAACACCGAACCTGTGTGCTCAAGCCTGGCAACATCCTAACCCTGTCTGAATCTCACGCCTCTCTCAAAAATATAGGTTACGACCCCTTACTAAGTTGATGAGACAATGAAACAAAAATATCTAAGTGTCTGGCATACAGAATAAACTCAATAAAATTCAGCATGTTTCTCTCATTTCCCCAATGTATTTTCCTAATAAAGGTAGTAGCATTTACAATATGGGAACAATTAACACACAGATTTCATTCGTCTGTTTTAATGAAAATGTTGTGGTATTTTTCACATACAAAAAGGAGGTAGGACAAAGAACCTGTTTCTAAAGCTCTCCATACATCAAACTCTGAATTAAGACCTAGTTTTCTAACTGTTCCACTGCCTGGCATCATCCCATTTTGATTGTCTAGCTTCTCTGCAGTTCCCATTGTGCTTCCTTCGTCTCAGACACAAACACGAGCCCACGTGCCGTAAATCACAGTTAATTGCATGTCTTAAATTAAAAGACACAATAATGCACAATTAATTGGGGGGAAATTGTCAGTTGGTGAATGCATCTTGCTCATACTTCATGCACAGGATGCACACCAAGTGTGTGTTCCCAGCAAGAAAGTTCAGTCTCTGACAGTGAGGGGAGGGGCACAGCACAGCCTCTCTGTAGTGCAATCTGGTCTGAGAAATTACATGCTCCAAAACACTCAACATGGCAAGGGCAGCACACACGGCTTTCTCTGCAAGGGTGGCCCATACAGGACTGTGGCCCATTCACTGTGTATCCTAGTGAATAATTAGAAAGAACTAGAATTTTAGCTGATATAGATGAAATAAAGAGACAGCTTTGGCCAGTAAGAGAAAATCCTTAGATATGAATTTATCATATTTGACAAAATAAGAAAGTGTTCATAACATATCCTTATGTGAAAATGATTTACAAAACAATAGGTTTGGGATGTATGTTTTTTAAACTCTGATTATTTAATAATACTTAAAAAATGTATATTTTTATTGATTTTTAGAGAGAGAGGAAGGGAAATGTGAGAGAAACATCAATCAGTGGCCTTCCATATGCACCCTGACTGGGAATCCAACCTGTGACCTTTTGGTATATGGGACGATGCTCCAACCAATTCCAACTGAGCCACCTGGCCAAGGCCATAATAGTGCTTTTGAAAACTAGAGTGATCACTGAGGATTATTCTCAAATAAATCATAATTTATAATGTTCATAACATATCCTTATGTGAAAATGATTTACAAAACAATAGGTTTGGGATGTATGTTTTTTAAACTCTTGATTATTTAATAATACTTTAAAAATGTATATTTTTAT
The DNA here is from genome assembly GCF_000327345.1 of Myotis davidii. Taxonomy (NCBI): domain Eukaryota; kingdom Metazoa; phylum Chordata; class Mammalia; order Chiroptera; family Vespertilionidae; genus Myotis; species Myotis davidii. The sequence continues at coordinate 2,598,286 of NW_006383018.1, read as the reverse complement.
TGATTTTTAGAGAGAGAGGAAGGGAGAGGATATGAGAGAGAAACACGAATTGGCTGCTTCTTGCACACCTCGGACCAGAGATTGAGCCTGCAACCAGGTCAAGTGCCCTGAACAGGAATCGAGCCTGCAACCCTTCCGTGCATGGGACAAGGCCCTACCAACTGAGCCACATTGGCCAAGGTGGTAAGTTTGGTTTTTGAGGATTTATAATAGGTGGAAGAAGCAAGAAAAGAGAGAAGGAGAAAGGCACTTGGAAAAGACACAAAGTGTTAATATTTGTTATCTCTGAGTTGTTTATATTTTCTAAATTTTCTCTAAAATTACATTTGTTTCTGAGTCTGATATTATAAAGTCTGTTTTAAAGATCCATAAGAATCTTTTAAAATAAATGTAACTGTTACAGTAAAAATATCATCGTAAAATTTAAAAATAACCCCCAGTAAACATCTACATATAATTCTATTACACTCTTAGTTATACAGACAAAACCAACTTTGTAAAAATATATTTTTAAAATATTAAGAAAATCATGTTTAATGAAATTGAATGTTTAATACAATAATTTGTTCTAACATATATCTTATAGTAAATTAACACACCAAAGAAAATCACTATAAATCCTTATTAACTTACTGATACTGACAAACTACAAATATGTTCACAGCGTATTCAATAATCTTGAATGTGAGGAACTGCAAATCTTCTTTCCTCCTACCTACTTTCCCATTTTTTTCTGCCCTGTCATAGAAAGACCCAGTATTGTTCTGATGCTAAAATCTGCAATAAACAACACACACACACACACACAGTCATCATTTTTATCAAACCACATGAGGACAGATAACAAACTTTTGTAAAATGCAACTGCTAACTTTTGTTGTATTGCAAATTTAGGAGAAAAGAATACACAACACCCAACAGAGTAGGTTCATTCCAAAGTTATTAAATAAGTCTACTAACCTTGAAATAAGAAATAAACATTGCTTGCTTTCTTTTATTTTTCAGGAGGGGTGGGGGCAGAATGAGAAAATATAATCATATTTCAGCAAAAGCCCATATCTCAACCTCAGGCATCTTTATATCCCAAGGGTAATATTTCCATTCCACTCTTAATGGAACAAATTTCTAATCAGAATATGTATTCAAAAATAATTGAGGCAATGCAGTGTCAACACATCATGCTGCCATCAGCATTCCCTGGTGTTAGGAATCAACTCAGCAGGCTCTTTGGTGTGACAGAGAGCCAGGCAATGCAGAAATGTCAGACTTGGTGAAGGGAGGGGAGCGAGCAAGGACAATGCACCCACTCTGCCTCTCTTGGGTGCTCAAGAAGGGGTTTGGAAGAAAGCTTCTGTACTGGAAGTTGACGACCTTCAATTGTTTAAGTAAGAGATGACTTCAAATGGGTCCAGACAGAACCTCAACTTTCCAATCAGAATCAGTGTCAACTTTTACAAAATTATTGAGAATTTCTAAAATAATAGTCACTTCCAGATAGGTAAATACCACCCCTGGATTTTTAAATTATTAAAACCTTAGGCACCGCATACTATTGAATATATTTTGTGATGCCCTGAAAAAGTCCAGAGGCTTACATTCAGGTTTTCTCAAGTGTGACAGTATACTGATCATCGTTGCAGCTAGATGAGTAGTGGGTGTTCATTATACTTTCTACTTTTAAATGTTTAAAATTTTCATAATAAAAAGTGCAAAAAATTAGATTTCTCTCAATATATTTTATGTTCAAAATCTTACTAACTTTTCCTTGGGAAATATATAAGATGTGATTTATGCTTATGATTACTTAAGACTTGAGCAAGTGGTCTGAAATTTTTAAAACTCCACCAAGCATGATGCTGATCATAAAAAAAAATTTTTTTGTTCATTCCTGAATAAATTTTACTGTGATCTATCATGCTAGAAGAAGTGCACCTAAACAAATGCAGTGCCACCATCTGCCTGGCATTCGCACAGTGTGACAAAATAGACTAGTAATTAACTGCTTTCCTACCGAAATCTGCCAGCTTTAACTCCCCCGTGTCACTGATCAGAAGGTTCTGTGGTTTCAGGTCTCTGTGCAAAATATAACGCTGGTGGATGTAAGACAGCCCTCGCAGCAACTGAAATAAAAACAACTGAAAAAATAGGGAGATAAAAGTTAAAATCTGAACACACATAAATGCCCGTTTCTACATACAGTCTGCCAAGTACTTGTATTTAGTAAAAATGGGTACGTCCCCCCCAACCCCATCATTAAATTGTCTACCAAATTATTTAAACAGAATGTGCATGGAGGTATGGAAGTCCCTCATTTATTAAAAACTGAATCTGAACATTTCTAACAACCCATCATGTCAACCCAGATCTCCTCAACCAAAGAGATCTACAACCTAATCTGTGTTCTATAAATTAAGCAAGATGTAAAGAATGTATCTTTATAATATCTGATTTCCTTAGGCCTTAAATTAATGTTCGAGATAGAAAAATATCTATCCATAACATTATTAAGAGAAGCAAAATATTTTACCAAGTTTATGTAAATGTGCACATATTTAACTCCATAAACAGGATATCCAAGGATTCTCCCATTAACATGCTTTATGGAATGAAAAGATAGATGATTTCAAATAATTAAAACAAAAACAGTCACATGGTCTAATTAATACTACATTGTAATTACACTGTTTTTGCACATATGGCCACAGAGATTAGGCCATTGCCTAAAGACAGACATGCACCTTCACTAATTACAGAGCAGACCCACCCAAAGGGAAAGGAAACTCAGATAACAGAGAAATCAAGAATTCAAGAGTAATACTTTTGTAAGAAATCATTTTAAGAAGCTACTGATGGCCTTCTCTGTTTAGTTTCATATTAGACCATATCAAATGTGTCTATTTTGATAACAAAACACATGTGATTCGCTAGGCTTTCCAATATTCTGTTTATAAAGAAAGGAATATTTTTAAACAATCTATTTGCCAAAATAATCCTAATTGGCAGAGTTTTTAAAAACCAATCTCCTAAAACAAAAACAAAAACAAATGTTTTAAGTGCCATTAGTGTTCTAGTCTATACAGTCAGCTTAGTAACAAAAGGCAGGATCAGGAAAATGTTAAACATTTAAGTTGTGGAAGACTGATGGTATTCGGACTCCCTAACATTCAAATGGGAAAAAGAAAAAAGGCACCTCCTTGAGGGCCCTGCAAGCGAGCATTTGTGAAATATTTTCCATCTAACCAGGGGCCATAAAAGCTGGGTCCATTGTTTACAGGGACTTGAGATTAACAGGATGAGGAAGTCATTTCAAAATCTCTGGATATGAAAGATGCTGTGGAACAGACGAGACCTAGGATCATTATTTCCAGAATCTAAGCATCCCCAAGTGAAAGTCTGTTCTGTGTTGGACTTCAGTAAATGATTGGCTCAGGAACCTCAGGAAGCAAACATTTCTAAGCCTCCTCTCCATCCTCCCCCTGTCGCAGATGAAAAGACTTAACACCTCCACCAGCAGCTTCAGCCTCCTTCACTTCTAATAGGCCCTGCATCCTGAAGCCTAATGCTTACAGTTTCTAAGAAAATCCACATTCCTTCAGTTCAGAAAGGAAGAAGAGTGAGCAAGTCAAGCCACTCTGTTTCTTCAAAAGCTTTTAAAAAAAGACGGACCACATAACCAATAAATTTAACTGGGGAGCACACAATGTAACAGTATACAGATGACGTATTATAGAATTGTACGCCTGAAGCTTATATAATGTTATGCACTGATGCCACCTTAATACATTTAATTGCATCTTGAAAATTTTAAAAATAATAACCTGATTTTGAAGAGAAAGTTTGGGCATTTGGCAAGGTGCTAACTAATTTGGGGGGCGTAACGGAGACTTCTCAGAATGTGATTGTCTATCCAACTGTGGCCATGCATTTTAGTTTAACAAACACACACCAAGTGCCAGCTGCCATTCTATGCATCACAGAATAGGAGGTCATTTCATCTCTGTAAGAATTTTAATGAGGAAGGAACTTCTATCATGTCTGCATTAATGAAGAGGAAACAGAGCCGTTTCTCGGAGTCACAAAGCAATTAACTGGCAGAGCCAGGACTCAAACCAGGCAGTCTGGCTCCAAAGGCCAGGCCCTTAACCACTACACTATAGGAATCTTGGCCAGAAATCAAAACAAGAAGGCAAAGTGTTGATATAGACACTGCTTTGCAGGATAAAGTCTGGGCGTTTAAAACCATGGCCTTCAAGGCCACTGAGCTGAGCCTTCATCCATCTGAGTGCTCAGGCATCATCACTCTACATTCACTGACTCCAAGCAATCTTGCTCACCCCCACGCTCAGAGCATCCTATCTTTCAACCCTTCACTTTTGTTCTTAACTGATCTCTGACAGAAAGCCCTCCCTCCTCTTGGCCTGATAATCTCTCTGTATATCTTAGATCTCTCCTCTAGAATGACTTCTCTCTGACCATCTCCCAGGCCTTCACTCCCCTACAGCTCTCCATGACGTGCTCCTGCTCTGGGCTCCTATGGCAGCCTCTGCACATGTCTATGGCAGTGCAGCATTATCCTACCTGCCACAGACATGTGCCTTAACCATCTTCTTAATCTTGTACACAGCTGGCACTCCTATACCAGTAATGAACTGAACTTAGAGACTTCCGGATAAAGCTGATACAAAAATGGCAAGGAGGAAATGATGGAATAGAATTCTCTAGAAGCTAAGTGCAGAAGTGGATACATCAAACAGTCCCAAGAGGCTCTTCTTTTAATATCTTTACTAATTAGTGAAAACATAATCCACATGCGAATACAGAAGCTATCCAAATAAGATATCATATAAAAGGAGATTACCAAAATCAGTGTTAGGAAAGGATGCGACTACGCACTCCAATGACAACTGGACAAACTAAACTCCAAACATGACAAATAGAGCCCAAACATTAAGTCATAGCCACAGACAAAACAAGAACAAATCCCCATAGGATAAATTCACTCAGGATTTACGAAGTGCCATGGGGCAGGTGCTGTTATGTAAGAGGTATGCAAAGATGAACAGAATATAAGATGTAGTGCCTGCACTCAGGAACTCACAGCCCCTGGGATGTGAGGGGGCAGATAAACAGATAATCACCACTTAAGGAGGTATGCACTATAACAGCTACCCAGACTGAGTGTACTGAGGACACAGAGGAAAAGGGATCTAGCAACAACAGCAACAAACATGTAGAACTGATCCTGCCATAATATGAAGAGTATCCCTATGGAAGGGATGAGTAATAGGAAACTTGTCACCCTAAAAGCAGAATTCATTACACATAAAATTTTAATAGAAAACCAAAGCTATCATTCACTAGATGCACAAGTTGAACTGATGTCTTATATGACAAACCCCTTCCTTTTTGTGGGAAAATATTGAGGAAACTAAGCAAGCAGATCACCAGACAAATTAAGAAAAAAAAACTTAGATAAATGAAAAGATAATATATGAAATTGTAAATCTACCAGTTCACCATCATAAAAGTAGACTTATTATGGTGACAAGAAGACAACAGTAGACTTATTGAAAACATTAGAAATAACATTCAACTGCACTTAACAGAGTATGTGCTGCTGGCTGGGTGGGAAGGCTGCAAAGAAGCAGAGACTGACAAACAGAATGTCCTAGGGAATGTTCTTTGGAAATGTCCTGAGAACTCAAGTCTTGGGAATTTCTTCCTTTAGACAAGCAGGCAAGTACCTAACTTTCCCGCGTATATTTTTGAGAAAGCTAGTTCACTTGCTCATTGTATAAATTACCACACAAGATATACTCAATCTTGGTGAAAATCAGAGGACAGAATGAGAACAAGAGGGACCACCAAAGAGGGGTCCCCTGCAGAGAAAGGATAAACATTCACCTCTGGTATTGGCTAATAAAACTTAGTAACCATGAGTGAAATCTCAATTCCCAAAAAGTAAAGAAGAGGGACTTATACTAACTGAAGGCTTACTCTAGTTTCAGTGCTGGTCTGAGCACTTTTACATATATCATCTAATCCTGTCCATCTACAACCCTGTAGTTTTCCATTTCTTTGAAACAAATGAGAAAACCAAAGCTCTAAATGCTCAAATTCATCCAGCCATCACACAGTGCTTATGAATTTTCCACTATCCCTCATTACCTTAAATGAGGTTGATGATTAATAAATGCACGGATGAATAGTTATACACCCAATATAAGCAAAGTACTTTTATTATGCAAACCCAAGTTGATAAGTCTCGATTAGCAAGTTATGTAATGAACATGTGATTCCTGAATTTGTTTTTGCTATTTCAAAACCTCTTAGAAATAAGTAACACGGTAGAAGACAGCTATTGTAGTGAAGTTGATAATTAACATATTTGAAACACTCCTCCCGTCACTTTACTATAGTAGCCATAGGTCTTCCTAAGAATGCCTTGTCACCTTAGAATAGTCTACTCAACTTTATAAAAGAATATTCCTCCAAATTCTTCGGTATGATCCCTGAAGATTTATATTCTAGTTTGAATATGTTCACTGTCTGCAATAAAAACCCCAGTGGGAAAATGCCCTAAATGGCAATGATATGGTGAACGGAGACACCTGCCACCAACATGTCTATCTGTAGCCCAGTTGTCGTGCCATCCCCAGCAGGAAGTAGCTCATACTCTCAGTGCCATGATGTAGACTTCTTGGGAACAGCCTTTAATACTTTGTCTATTCCCTTCTGAAACTCTTTAGACTTTAAATAGATAAAACATATCAAGGTAACTTTTTTGATCAAAACTTTTAGAGTAAGTTGGTAAAAAGCACACATTACTGGACTCAATATATTGCATTTATTACCGATATTTACTGGCACTTGCAGTAAGCAACACGTTTTATATTTCCCTCTCCTTCAAAGGCTCAGGGTGAGTGGTCAGATGTTCTTTGTCTCAGTGTTTAGAGTCGCTGAGTTCCAGGAATGGTCTGAAATACATGTGTTATTTAATATATGTGGTTCCACTTACTATGAGACTAAGCATGGGTCAACTTCCTTTAAGAAATACCCAGGTTCTCTTAGGACTTATAGGAGGCTTATAAGAGCCATCGGCAATGAACTCCATGGCTTATGGCACACACCAATTCTTACAAAACAGTTAAGCTGCTCTTCTGCCTCCTGGGGACCAAGTTTATTAACACTTCTGTAATTTAGGTTTCTCATCTTGAAAATGACTGATTGAGTCTTAGATACTTTGAATAGTCAGTCATGCCACAATATTGTATCATTCCATTATTTTATGAATAACAGAAATTAAGGGCACTCTACAAATCAACAACTGTAATACCTGCCTTTTGTTAAGTGCTTACTATGATAGACATTGTGCTGTTTTATATTCATTTAGATAATTTAATTCTCTCGAGACCTCTGCTAGACAGATATTAGTATTCCTAGTTCATACATAAAGAAATAAAAATTCAAAGAAATTAGATGAATTGGCCAAAGGGACACATCGCAAGTAAGAGGTAGTACTGGTAATTTGAACCAATTTTTTTCTGGTTCTGACACCCACAATTAAGAGTATGACTTTTATACTCTTTGATTTTTTTTTAAAGAAGTATGTGTAATTAAAGTAGCTCAGATTGTGTGAACCCAGCCTAGACAATGTGACACTGGCAAATAAAGCAAAATTAACCATGGGTAATAAATGCTTCAAATAATATGTTCCATGTTTAACACTGTTCTGTTTAAAAACCCATAAACTACATAAATATTACATTATCCAGACATCAAACTTCCTAGAAATGAAAAATAATTAGAAACTTGGAGACCCCAAAATATCTATTGAATGTCGAAATATTTTATAAAATGCATCAGATAATGGTTTTATCATAATACTAGGTCTTCATCAATTTTTAAAAGCCAAAGAATAATTCATCATGATTCATTCCATTTAGTTTGCAAATATCTAATGCAAATATCAAATCTTAATGTGTAATATAATGTACACAATTCACGCCCAAACATCTATTTTTCAAAGCACCATTATAATTCCATGTGCTGATTTTTTAGGTTATACAAAGATATAAAAGAGACAAAAATAAAAACTCTACATATTCGACATTATGGTATAAATTATGAGTCACTGTGGATATACTTGACAATATTAAATGTGCTACTGGGATAGTGTAAGACACAAATGGCATCAGGTCATAAGTATGTATGTACTTTTTTTGCCATCTCCTCCAGATAGATCCAACTCTTGGAAACTGAATAGCAGGGAAAGTCTGTCTTGCCACTTTTGCTCTCTTTGAGTTCTTCCATTCAACTTTCTACTTCACGGTCCTGAGACACATCCCTAAATCAACAACAATTTAATTTACATTCTCTAATGTATTTAAATATTAACATTCTAGTCCTAAATATGTAACTTTCTGATAAGGAATAACTGAAAAAAATAAGCAAGCTCCTGAGGGAAGATATTGTATAATTTCTGTGATCCTTGTGCAGGTAAGCTGGGCTCTCATTCTGCCCTCTCCTCCAGTGGATATCAAGCAAGGTGTGTTCCTGGCACAGAGCCACCCACAGTGAGCAGGCAGATGGAAGCCATGGGAACCAGTGCTGAGATACTTACAAGAAGTCAAATGGGGATTGCTAGACAAATATTTGTTTTGCCAATATCCTTGAAAAAAAAGCTTTAATATAGAAAATGGGTTTCCAAGTTATTGGGGTTAGTATGGACGATGAAGAAATTAAGAAGAGCTGAAGATGAGAATTTTCCCTTTAATAAAGCTGATTAGCAGCCTAAAATTAGTATTAGAAATATCCCCTAGCTGAATACAGACAAGATGACCAAACTTAAGCTATTGGTTTTCATGTCACACAAAATATTTTTCCCAGAGAAAAACTGAAATAGTTGTTTCATGGAATTCAACTACTACAATCTTAAGACCTGTTGCCAAGTTTTTGTTTGTCAATGTAGTTCAGAACTACACAACTGAGAGAGATAGAAACATCAATGATGAGAGAGAATCACTGGCTGCCTCCTGCATGCCCCATACTGGGGATCAAGCCTGCAACCCAGGCATGTGCCCTGACCAAGAACCAAACCATGACCTCCTAGTTCATGGGTGGAAGCTTAGCCACTGAGCCACACTGGTCGAGTGGGTGATTTCTTTTTAATCTAAAATTAGGATCGAAAGGACCAAAAGAAATTTAGACAGGTGTTGAGACACGATGTCAAATTTTTAAAACAATCTTTAATGGCATTATGAAATTATTATATTTCTCAAAATATAGAATGGGGAAAGGCTCTATAATATTCACAGCAATGCACAGTAGGAAATCATTACCAGCTTACATGAGAGTTCTAATTCAGAATATGAACATTAGAAAGTCTCATTTAGTAATCAATTCTCAGTACCATCTGTATAAAGCAATCTTAATTTGGCATAACATTATTCTGTCTGTTACACACCTGCTTGTTCTCTGGACTATGAAAGAAAAACAGCAATTTTTCAACTACAATGATTCTCATCTTTTAAAATTAATATAGGTATTGAAATGAAAAATAAAACTCAGCTTTATGCCAACAGGATTTCAGATACGTCACAGAATAAAGCAGAGAATTCAGAATTATTTTTTTTTATTTTGAATTATTCCAAAACAGTTCTGTTAAAAAAATAAAAAAAGCAAATGTGTTTTCTACAAGAAATCTTCTACAAAGGTTATTAAGATAACATGGAAATGAAGATACATTATGTAAAAACAAAGGAAGACCCAAAGCCAAATGGCAACTAGGTTCAAGCATCTACATTTCTGGATATCAACTGGAGGCAATTAATTAATTAATCTTTTTTAATGAACCTTAATTTTCCGTCTCTCATGCTTACCAATTTTTAAAAAATACATGAAGCCCAGCTGGTGTTGCTCAGTGGTTGAGTACTGACCTATGAACCAGCAGGTACAGTTCAATTCCCGGTTTGGGCATACAGGAGGCAGTTGATCAATGATTCTCTCTCATCACTGGTGTTTCTATCGTGCTCTCCCTCTCCCTTCTTTTCTCTAAAATCAACAAAAGTATTTTTTTAAAAAATACATGAAAAACTGAATAAAGAATGCGATTTAGACTGTTATAGTCATTTTTTAACTCATGATCAATCTGAGAATTATAAAATGAAGGACTAATATAAGTTCTGCATTCAACTCAACTATAAGGGCCAAAACCCCAATAAAATTCATAGTAAAATGTTTGTAAAGAGGTGGGAAAATGAACTATCCTACCAAAAAAATCTAACCAGTTTATCACATACCATTTATCATGTTCTAGCAATTGGTTGCTAGATCTTTAATTGTCATAAATATTTATAACCAGGCCAACGTCCTCAGGCTTTTGATTCAGGTTTGAACTGCCCTCTAAGTAATTAACTGCTAAAATTACCCATTTGTCTAAAATTGATATTATACGAAGAAACAAACCACTAGTTAATAGTGAATATTTATTTCAAAATGTCATATTGAGAATAGACACATTTTGTAGGCAATTAAAGTAGCAAAGTGATTCTAGAAATGTAGTTTAATTGGCAATTTTTCTTATGAGTTTATTCCAATGCATACAAGAAATACACATTAAAAAAGATAAAGCTTTATAGGTGTTTTGCTGGGACTTAGTACAAAATTTCCATAGACTATCCTATGCTTTACTATGGAATCACGAATTACATGCTGTTCTGGTTGTTCTTTCCCGCCCCCACCCCCATTCTTCAATGATACATGACCTTGATGATGCTTGAAATTCGACCTGATTCACACTAAAGAACAATCTCCTCAATTCTTGGGTGCTTGACATCCCATATTTTTTTATAATGAACAAAGATATATGGAATATAAACAAAGATGTCCATTTTTAGAATTTAAGATAAATATTTAAAATGTCTCTATACATTGCCATGTGCACAGTGATAGAATTAAAAGTCAAAATTGCCAAATTTAGAAGCAATGGATTTGCTCACTGTGTTTTCCTTCTGTTCACCATAATAAATATTCAGTATTTATTGAAATCCAATCATGTAATGAACTATGAACAACTTAGCTAAACACAATGCTTTGGAGTTATTAAAAGAACATTCTCTTTTAAAGATAATAGCTTATTTCATCAGTTCTTCACATCTCCTTAAATTTACAAAGAACCTTTACAAGGTCTGATTTTTGCTCAACTGCTTCTTTTTTTTTTTAAATTTAATTAACATGTAGCCCACCATTATGAACAGCTATCAACTCAGTAAATATTATCCTTATGTTCTTCATTTTGCATTCATAGGTTTAAGCAACAATAAATGTCACCGCATGACAAAAATATGCTAATACATCAAACAGAAATACCAGTGGGACACCTGTCACCATGTCATAGTCAGACTTCTTTGAGAATAATTTCACCTGCAGTGCAGATCCTAAATGTAACCCTGGAGGCGTGTATTGTCTCTAAGCGGACAAACGGTGAGGAAAAGTCAGTGCATAATTACGTGAGTGGCCTCCCATGGAAACAGACGTGGAATAAGGGCCGTCTGCTTCCTGGCACTGCACTTCAGATGCCCAAACACAGGCACTGACAAGCCGCTGCCTATTTTTTAACTTCCCATACCCACAGAGAAGGTGCAACATCTTCAATAGGAAAATGATGTTCAACCTCTGTGACTGAGTGCATATAAACTCGCAAATAATAAGCTAATTACAGTAATTGAATGTATTAATCATGCACCGTAGAGAAAAGAATGTTGGACAGAGATCTGTTTTTTATATAAAATGTGGCAGCTGAAATGGACAACTATTCTGGGATGCTAATCCTGGAATGGGCCTGGCTGCAGCAGAATCGCTGAAAGAGACGTTTTTGCTTTTAATTATATCAACATTGAATGTTTAAATTATTATGATCATGGAAACGTTGTTTTCAGCTGGGGCATGTTTAGTATAAATACTTTCCTTTTTCCCTGCACAACAATTTGATTTTCGGGGTGTTAGCAATGATCTAGTTCTTTTGTTTATGGGTTTGTTTTCCTTTGTTTAGTTTTCTTTGTAGTTACCACCAATGCAACACCAACTCTTCTCCCCTCTTGTACATCTGCTTAAACACATCAGGTATTCTATCTAACAATTTCATCTTGGAAATCTCTCCCGGAGATTTCTGATGGCTCCAACTGGACTGATAGGCTCCCTCCCAGCCTGGTGCATAACTATCATCCTGGGGTTCTTCCCATCCTGGTCCCGAGGCTCTCGTTCACCCGTCTGCTGTGGTGGCCTGGGGACCTGGTTTCTCTGTCCTCTCTGCCTTGGCTTATGCTGTGTTAGTGGAGTGCATGCTTATGTAGTGTGCTGGTAAAAAATGCAAGGTAGACAAACTTTCCAACTCCTTGAACATCTGAAAATAATTTTTTTTACCCTCATTCTTCACTGATAATTTGTATAGAATACTAGGTTGAAAATAATTTATATCCGAATTTTCAAGCCATTGTACACTGCCATTTCCCTTCCAGTGTTGCTGTTGAAAAGCCTGTTGCTGCCCTAGCCTGTGTGGCTCAGTTGGTTAGAGTCATCCCAACCAAAGGATGTGGGTTCGATTCCCAATCAGGGCACATACCTAGGTTGAAGGTTCGATCCCTAGTTGAACTATTAGAGGCAACCAATCAATGTTTTTCTCTCAGATCAATGTTTCTGTTTCTCTCTCTGCTCTCTCTCTCTCCCTTTCTCTCCCCCCTCCCCCCCCAATCAATAAGCATGTCCTCAGATGAGGATTTAAAAAATGTCTATTGTGACTGTAATTATTGATCCTTTGTATCAAACCTATTTTCTTCGTGTAGGACTTTTCTTTGAAACCAGTGTTCTGAAATTTTGCAGTAATGAACATTATTGTCGGTCTATTTTTGTTAATGTCATAAATAGCTAACTAATAGTAATAATAGGAAGAGAGCAATGGGGAGGCCAGACATTATAGCATGGCCATCTGGGCAGCTTCACCAGAGAGCTGTAGTTTCACACTCCCCAGGGAACCATGGGTCCATTCCCTGCAGATCACAGAGGAAAGGGACCAAATAAAGGGGAAGATGGGTGCATGCACAGTGAAGTCAGGGTAATGTTGGGAAGGTGCTTGTCTGTCAGTATAACCTGGGAACAAAGATAACTGGCTAACGGAGCAGAGCCATTGCAAGCATGCAAAATCCTGACGAGTTAATTGGATAAGCTCCTAGTTATAATGCCCAAAGAATTCTCTCTCTCTCGTTTGCTTGCTTTTGCCCTTCTGCTTCTCGCTTGCTCCATGACCCACACTTGCCAGTGTGCTAGCCCACCATGATACCTTAGGCGATATGGTTCCCACACGCAATGGACTGCAGCTGGGAACACAAGCTAAGCCAGCCAGATGCTAATCTGGACTGTGCTCTAATATGGAGCTAAGATTCTGGGCAGTGGCTTTAATTCTAGCTCTGCTGAAGACAAGATGGAACTATTTCCACATTGGTACAGAGGGAGATGGGACCTTGGAAGGGAACTCTTTTAATGCTAAATCATTAACAAGCTTTCCATGATACCTCATTCTCCCACAGGGGCCTCAGGAAATTATTGTTCCCGCAGTACCCCAAGAACTCCAATTCCACTTATGGGGATGCAGAGGGCACCCCACTAATAATATTTTCATTAAATGTTCTGTGCATTTAGTGAAT
>NW_006383018.1:2577603-2584303 GCF_000327345.1 Myotis davidii | reverse complement strand
CAATTGTAATTTCCTTCAAAGTTTTCTTTCCTATCTTTATCTGTCTAATCAATGCAAAAAACTTTACTTCATCCAAGTTACTTCTTTGTCAACTAGGATCTTCACTGTAGTCTCCTAGATTCTATTCTTTAGGTCTGTACTCTTGGACTGATTAGATGCTCCAAAAAAGATGTTATAGCTTTCTGCCTTGATGCATGGGTCTGATGCCTGTTTTTTGAAGCACCACAGGCTGTTCCTGTCTCTCATGCTCTCCTCTATCTCCTCTCACATGCCCAGCCCTGCTATACTCTGGGACACCCCTCTACAACCACCTTGCTGGCAGAGTGAGAGAGGGAGAGTAGAGGCCATAAGGCTGTGAGAGAGCAAAAGGCCAGGATTGCAGCAAGTGTACATCTCCTCCAGGCTGAGGGCTAAAGTCATGCAGGGCCACAGGGAAGTGAGGGGAGGTTGTGGGTTCTGGGAGGTACCCAGAGCTCTCAACCTTGGGTCTGAGCAAATGCCTATCTTTTCCTACATCAGTGATTTTTAAAAATTTGATTCTGATTTTGGGAGATGATAATTTTACATTTATATATTTTAAAATGGATACTTTTTTTATTTTTTAAGCTTTTCCGGTGTCTCTGCTGTGAAGCCAAAGTAGATGACTGCTGAGGTTTCTTGTACCCTTAAATATTCCAAGAACTAAGACTGTCCAGTGCATTTTGGTAAATCCTCAAGGAGCCAATACTTCAATAGCTCTGAGGAAAGAAATACCTATATATGTTCAACGTATTTTGCTGCCTCTCAGTTGTTCAAAACAACCTAAGAAAAGGTAAATCACACCATGCTCTTCTCAGAGGCAAAAACTGTTGGAAGGCATCAATCTTTGGCAACATGGGAACAATTCCTGCTCAACATGACTAACATCTACACTCGCTTTTGGTGTTGCATCTAATTTCCTTGTCATTATTTCTATGTGGACTGTGCATCTCATTCCCCATTAAGTTTTTCGCCCCAGCCTAGAAGCACCAACTCCTGCAGAAGCAAAGCTGATCTACTGTCACAGTACAACCTGTACTGGAATAAGTGGCCAATGTGAAGCTCTGAACTATAATGAACAACCATGGAGTGAAAGAAAAGCTTACAAAACTAGATTGAGAGCAGTTGAAATTCCATTACAAGGAGTGAACTTACAAATGCTACAAAAATCACCAATGGCACTGGCCAAAGGATTATGAACATGTAGATACTTTGTGGAATGACCTTTCCTTCTCTGTTTCACCAACAAAATGTTCCATCAATACTTGCCCCAAACTCATGACACACAAATGTGGGTGAAAAAACCAAGCATGCATAATAAAAAGCGAGTGATGCCATGTTGTTTGGAAAGGTTCATTTAGCTCTTTAATCTCAGTCCAGTCACTGAATCTGGAAGTCGAGAAGTGAAAATTAACTTAGAATAGCTGTTGATTTCCACTGAGACTGTTAGTCCCCTGGACTCCCCAGAGCTGAAGGTCTCACTAACTGGGCTCTCTATATAATCCCAGGGTTAAAGTGCAGAACAGGGATAAGGAGGTATTGTATGATTGATTTTAAACCCCATCAACCCTAGGAAAAGGACCTTTAATGTATATATGAGACAAATCGAGATGTGTAATTGTAAAAAAAAATACATTCATGTGTTAGTAATTAAATATGGGCAAGATTAATAAAACAAGTCTTTTTCATCAGTTAAAATTTCTTCCCCAGCCGAAACCGGTTTGGCTCAGTGGATAGAGCGTCGGCCTGCGGACTGAAAGGTCCCAGGTTCAATTCCGGTCAAGGGCATGTACTTGGGTTGCGGGCACATCCCCAGTAGGAGATGTGCTGGAGGCAGCTGATCGATGTTTCTAACTCTCTATGTCTCTCCCTTCCTCTCTGTAAAAAATCAATAAAATATATTAAAAAAAAAATTTCTTCCCCAATCTAACTACTAAAACTATGTCATTGGATACAGATTTTGTCATTGGATACAGATTTTGAAGAAAAATGAATAGTCAAAAAATTTTTTTAATCAATAAAACAAAAACACAACCAAAAGGAAGTATATAATAGAAACTATAAGTACCATGTCAATTCTATTTAAAAAACAAGATTTCTGCCCAACTGGTGGCTCAGTGGTTGAGCATCAACCCATGAACCAGGAGGTCACTGGATCCATTCTCGGTCAGGGCACATGCCCAGGTTGTGGGTTCAGTCCCCAGTAGAGGGCATGCAAGAGGTTGCTTATAGATGATGTTTCTCTCCCATCGATATTTATATCTCTCTGTCCCTCTCATTTCCTCTCTAAATTTCAATAAAAACATTTTACAAATAAATAAAAATGAGCTTCTTCAGAGGTCTTATGCTTTAAAATTATACAACTTTACTGACCACCATAAAAACTCTCATTATTTTTAAAAAATATTTTTTTATTAATTTCAGAGAGGAAAAGAGAGAAAGAGGGAGATAGAAACATCAATGATAAGAGAGAATCATTCACTGGCTGCCTCCTGCACAACCCCCACTGGGGATCAAGCCCACAACCTGGACATGTGCCTTGACTGGAATCAAACCTAGGACCCTTCAGTCTGCAGGCTGACACTCTATTCACTGAGCCAAACAGGCTAGGGCAAAACTCTCATTATTAATGCCACACAAATTATTAAGCACATGCAACTTATTAAGAAAAAGAGAAACCCAATAAAAAATGGGCAATATATAAGAACAGGCAACTTATAAAAGCAGAATTACAAATGGCTAAGAAACTTAAGATGGTCTTACAGCAGGTAAGAAAACACCCAACATAAAAGTCATTCCATTTTTACTCATCAGAATGGCAAAAATTAAAATGACTGGTTACAGTCAATGCCAGTGAGAGTAGAGAAAACCAACTCTCCTCTAATTTACAACCTTATGGGAAAATGTTCCAATCAAATGCATTAAAACTGAAATCATATCTCTTATTTAGTAAAGAGAACCCATCAGTTAGATATCAAAAGAAATAAGAGTTTAAAAGTTTATACTAACATTTACTCTAAAATGACTCATAACATTAACATTTTGGAAACAGCCCAAAGATCTCTTTATAAGAAACAATTGGAAGGCGCTGATACTATGGACTAATATGCAGTTATTAGAAAGACTGAATTATATCATGTGCCGATTTTAAAGAACATGCACGAGATATTTTAAATTAAAAATAACACAATAATATATGTATTATTTTTATAAAGCAAAAAATAAATACACAAAACTCATACCCACATCTATACCTCTACAAGCAGAGGGAAAAACGCGCACACACACACACACACACACACACACACACACACACATGCCACGTTCTGAAGAGTGGTATAGGCAATGCCTGGGAAGAAACTGAGACAATTCACTTCAGATACATCCATAGTGCTCAGTCAATTCTCGGGATCATGAAATGTCGTCATCTGAATTACAAAACCTGAGCACATTGTTAAATGTTCAGCTACTAGTATAACTTGGTATCTTCTAACTCCCTAACACATGCCAAAAAGACTCTTCTGTTTTAAGCTTGCAATTTTGAGACAATTTCTTAATTGTGGGATAAAATCATAAAAATGTAGTTCTTCTGACACTTAGCAATCCAATTTGTAGTAAAAGAAATGAAAGACAGCAGTAGGAATAGAACCACTTATATCTATTTGTACATACAAATGAAAAGTATGCTCTGTGAACTCACCATAACACCGTTTGGAATCATAATAATACTTCATATTGATGCTAAATAACTGGTACTTCAGTATGGGGTTCTAAGGTAGAGCTACCTGAGCTTCCCCTCTGCTAAAAACAGTGCTACCATAGGATTCCAGTGGATCTCACTCATTCCTGGCAAATGTTTCTTCATAAAGAAAAACATATGATAAGATCTAAACAATAATACTCCAGTGAAAATATGTAATGTTGAAGCATGGTTTCCAACTACAAACAATGGCTGTGGTTCACTTTGATATTCTCTTTACATAAAAGTTTTTTAAAAAGGAAAAGTTATGGTAGAGACATCAGACTTTGGCTCGAAAGAATGCACACGA
The DNA here is from genome assembly GCF_000327345.1 of Myotis davidii. Taxonomy (NCBI): domain Eukaryota; kingdom Metazoa; phylum Chordata; class Mammalia; order Chiroptera; family Vespertilionidae; genus Myotis; species Myotis davidii. The sequence continues at coordinate 2,580,236 of NW_006383018.1, read as the reverse complement.
AGAATGCTAATACTTAGCTTAAAAAGATCTTTTCCTACCTTCACATTATCTGGATGCAGCCCCCCAGGATGCTTGTCCATGTACTGACATAAATCAGTGTGCTGGAAGAAAAAAGGAAAAATGTATTAACATCCCTCTGGCTATAACATGATGAATCAATATTTTTCTACTTCAAAGTCACCATTACCTTCTGAAAAAGCAAATATAAGACAAGTGGGTGGATTTTTTAGTTTACACAGCCCTGTGCTCCTCCAATCCCCATTTTTAAGCAAATTCAATCATTACCTTTACCTCTAGGCTCTGTTTTATGTTAAATATATCTGTGCATTAGAAAAAATTCATGTCCATAATTCGTAAAGTGCCTCATTCCCTCCTCATTGAATATAAATCTTTCAACTAAGAAAAAAAAATCCAAAAACTAAAACTAAATACTTTAACTTAAAAACAACTGAACTATAACACACAAATAACCAATCCATTTACACTCTCAATTATCTTGTATTTTTCAAATGCAAATCTAGGCTATGATTACTTTGTGTGAAATGAAAAGACTACAATTAGACAAAGTAAAATTAGTTTGGATTCATTCAAATTTCTCTTAGATATATTCAATAAAAAATAACTTTCAGGTTTCTAAAACTCCTGAACATATTTCAAAAAATACATACCTTATAAAATAGAAATATTTTCAAAATTATAAATTAAAACAAAAATATATACCCAAGTAGAACAAAAAAAATTCTCTAGAAACATGCTATTATTCTTTTAAATAACCAAGCTTGATTTGCCCAGAATTATATATATTCTTAATACTTTTTCTATTTAAGCACTACAAAAAGTTTTGAAAAAAAAACATGTAAAGTTGCTATTCAAATTTTTCTCATCTTATTGAAAGATAGCATAAAATTTATAACATTTAGTCATTCTGTAAAAGCCACTAAACATGAGTCTTTTTTGAGTTCCATTTTCAGGAGTCAATTACTGAGAAATCACAAGTTTTATGATATATTCAAGAACCTTGCTGTAGCCATGGTGACAACTGTTCAGATTCCTATACTGAGTTTTGATTCCATGGCAGGTGGTGATTGATGAAGCTAGAGAGCAGAATTTTGCATTCATTCACTACTCACCACGCGCTCCTTGAGCCCATGTTATGTCCCAGGCACTACACAGTCACTAAGGACACATAAAGTGGCCAATTGAGGGCAAATGGAAAGAAAATGGGACAGAAGAAACACTCTTAGATATGATCTGAGACAGTATTGCCTTTATTTTGGACAACGCTGCGTTTAACTTCTAAATCAAAGGCAAATTCCATGATGACAGAAACTGTGTTTCATTTGGGAATTACCGTATCCTTTGCTCCAGGGAAAATGTCAGGCACAGAGGAGAACTGAGTATATACAGGTGGAAATAGTTTTACATATAGGGTAGCTCATTAAAATGACCCTAAAATAAAATTATAATGGGTTCCATGGATTTTTTTCCTGATGATATAAAGGTTTTATATCATGTAGTTAACAAACTGAGGAAGGAATGCTCTACTCCAAACTGCCACTTTGTAACTCCATATAATTAATTTCTCTGTCCTTTCAAATAGGAATAACATCTCCATTGAAAGAGTTTGGAAGAACAAATAAATAGTACATAAGAAAGTACTTTTCTCCTATAACAGGATATACAAAAATAACATTATTATGTATGAGAGTGGTCATTATATAGTAAGATCCACAAGAGAAATAACTATATCTAACTTACCGCTTCTCACACATAACATAGTAAATAGAAAGTACATCCAATCATATCAATTATTATATATCCATGACATGCTAAAATTATTAAAAATATAAAAATTCAGTTTACAAAACAAAGAAAATAATATTCACATTGTTTTCAAGATACAAACTAAGAACAACAACAGAAAATAAAGAAACATTTCCTACTATATATTTATATTATTTATATTCATGTTAGTTATGTCGGTACTTATCAATAAAAAATCAGCATATAAACATAAATATTAGATAAAGAGAATTAAAGGACAATTTAGTAAACAGTAATACATTTAACAGCATGACATGATAATATAAAAGAAATATGATTAGAAGAAGAAGAAGAAGAGAAGGAGGAGGAAAAGAAGGAGGAGGAGGAGGAGACGACTGCCCGGCCCGCATCACTCAGTGGTTGAGCATCGACCTATGAACCAGGAGGTCATGGCTTGATTCCCTCAAGTCTAAGTTATGGCTCGATCCCCAGTGGGAGTCGTGCAGGAGGTAGCTGATCATGATTCTCTCTCACCATTGATGTTTCTCTCTCCCTCTCCCTTCCTATCTGAAAACAATAAAAACATATTTAAAAAAAATAAAACTAAAAAGGAGGAAGCCTATCAGAAATTGGGGCAGGATGAGTCCTGATGCTCAAGAGACAGGTGATGTCCTTCTGAGCCAGTGCCCAATGGCATTAGCATCAATTGCAGGAAGGAGGCTTCTTCAGAAATGAGATCTTGGGAAATTTAATAAAGATTTTTCCAAACTTTTAAAATGTTTAATTCATATTTACTTAAATGTATGTCATGAAAATGTGTGTGTGTGCATACACATCACAAGCATACACACATGGCTGTCCTTAGCTGT
>NW_006383018.1:2568433-2577488 GCF_000327345.1 Myotis davidii | reverse complement strand
CTCCTTTGTTTAGCATTTCATCCTTTTATATGTTTTCCTGTCTGCATGCCCAGCCATTCTCACGCACACTCCACTGCTCCCTGTACACAACCACTGAAGCTACATCTCCAAATACACTATTAACCTCCAATTGCTCTGCATGATTAGGTGTAAGAATTCAGAGAATCTCAGATGGAGGAAGAGATGAGGTAGTACAAGGTCCCATTTTACACCCTAGCACATTTCTGTTCTACCTGCATTAAGAGCTGTTTCTTTTTTCTCTCTTTTTAAATACACAGCACTACATTTGAAACTGCATTAAATGTGCCAAAATTACAAATTTTTATAACATTTCCTTCTTTTTAACATCTCTTTTTAATACAAATGATTGGATTATGTACCCCTTATCATTTGCTCTGGTCCATAAACAGAACTAAACAATAATGCTAGAAAGTACCTTGTCATTCCATTTTTTTAAAAGTCATCCTGTGTAGAATCACTATCCTCTGATGATGTGTGACTCATCTCAGTTCTATCTGGCTTGATCTCTGGTTATTTCTTGTTTTAATAATAAAAGGGGCACCGTTAGACTAGCGGCCTGGTGACTGCAGATCACACACAATCACTCTTCGCCCTTCAATCTCTATGTTGGCTCTTGGCTAATATTTCCTCTTGCCCTCACTGCATTATGTCGCACCTCACCTTCCCACACCTCCAATCCTATTCACTCCGTCACTGCTGCTGTTCTTCAGAGCAATGCATTTAGAAGTGCTTGTGTCTGACAGTTTACCTGAATGCCTGAGAACACCTCATCAATCTCCCATGAAGTGGGTGGTTTCAAATGAAGCCATCAAGTATGGCTAGGCTTACAAATGACGTGGAAGGCAGACTGAGAGCAGAAAGGGGCTGCAAAGGCTCAAACCCCACACCAGCGTATCCTTATTTCAAAATCAGGCTCCTCTTTCCTTGTTGTTGATGATTCATCAGATAGCAATTATTTGGTTATTTACATATGTGCAGGAGTGATTCTAGGGGAAGCACTCTGAGGAACATATCTGCAATCCTAATGGCCTGAACAGAAATACTCTCTATGAAGAAGTTTGCCACATTTATAATTTCGGTTTCCCCATATTGATCTGATTACTCTGTGGCTGGATCAATACAGATGACAGGAGAGAAATCTCCTTTTGTAAAAAAGGCAGGATACAGAAAGACCACAGAAAATCGAACAGACTTTTCACTCACAAGCACTTTCACACAGTAGTCTCAGTTAATTTCAATCATCTGTGGAGCTGAGAGCCAAGAGCCACATGACGGATAGTACACAGCCATGAGACTTAAAAGAAAGGACATGAAAGAACACTCCAACGATAAATTATGAATATAATGACTGAGTGGAGAACAGCCCTCTAAAAGAGCATTGGGAAAGAGAGGCCAGCCAATAACAAAGAAGAGGAACAAGCTGGACTAGAACATTCATTTCTTCATGTTTTCCCACTCTCCATCTCTGACCCTTTCTGAAATTCACTTTGGACAGGGGAAAGAAGCAACATCCCTGCACTGAAAGCCACTGGTAAAAAGGCTCTCTGAAGACCACAAACTCACACAAGACCTTGGGGGTGAAATTTACCCACACATTTTCCAGGGCAGAAACAGTTATGTCAATTGTTGAGTAGGCTTAGCCGTTCAGTAGGTGCTTATAGTTTCTATGCAGTGAGGTTTCCAATGGTTGGTCTTTCATAGGATCAAACCCACTATTCAAGAGATACCAAGATCCTCAAAGAAGTTATGCTTTTGCGGTAGTGTAACCGGAATCCGAGTTTGGCTGTCTGCTGCCACAAAACCCAAAATCGAGAGGCAGATGCAAAAGAAAGGGCTTTGTTCAACTGCCAAACACTTGAGAAGATGGGGGACTCTTGTCACAAAGCCCAGCTCCCCATCGCAGTGCGGGCAGAGGTTTTTATCGGGCGGGAGAGGGAAAGCAAAACAAAGAATCAAGGGGAGGCAGTTGAAAAGTCCTCTCTGGGCAGGCCAGCACAGTCCTTGCCAATATTTTAAAACGGGTCAAATGATGGTCTGATGTGCTTATCTCAGTCTTCTTTATCCTGGTTCTACCTCATCCTGATTCTATGTTTGAAGGTCAGCAGATCTCCGGGAACTGCGATGACTGAAGATCGGAGTCTGCGCCTTCTGAAGTTAGTTCCTAGGATTCTTATACAAATGCTAGAGGCTCGATGCACGAAATTCGTGCAAGGGACTCGGCCCTCTCAGCTGCGACAGCTTGCCTCAACCCTCGCAGCTCTGGCTTCATCCTGAAGGTCATCCAGAAGGACGTCTGGAAGATCGTTTGGCTGTCTGGTCTAATTAGCATATTATGCTTCTAATATATTATAGATGCTGTTTACCTACAAGCAACATATGTCACAGTCAGCACTTACAGAAACAATGCCAAAAAGAATGGTGGGGTTATAATTCTCCACTGTCTCATGAAGCAGCAATCCACATGAAGCCCCTTCCCCAAAACATGCACTTGTTTCCATTCTCCTTTAATGTGAAGCATGGTGTCCACAATATTTGTCAGCTAATTTTGAGATTCTTCAGAATCATTGCCAAAATATGACATTGAAAATAGCACAGCCCTATTTTTAGAACCTATGCTAAAAATAAAAATAAAAAAAAGTCTTCCTGAGGATAACCACCAGAAACCCTCACTTTGAAGTTATGTTTAACATAGCCTCACATCATTTACTTCTGTGCCATTTAGTTTTCCATTTTGCAGGCAAGAGTCAATATATTCAAGTGTGGTGTAATTTTTATAATATTAAAAAAATAACTGCTTTACAACAGTAAGACTATGGAAAGAGTCCAGAAAATAAAATTAATTCTGAATTTCTTTCTTAAAGGATAGGCTTATGTTATGTTTAAATACTAAGGTTCAGTTATACTTTTATTTTGAAATAAATGAAAACTTAGTTTTACAAAACAAAACAAAAATTAAGTGGAACCATGTGATTAAAAAATATGGGAAATGTTAAGAATTAGTTGATAACATGTGCAAATTGGAAGCATAAGAATCTAGAGTCCTCTTTTCAACTCATTTTTTTGTTTAAGAAGTTCCCTAGTCCTCATCCCAGTTTGATTATAGACACTCCTAGCTTCTTCAGGTGAGTAACCCTATTATAATGAACCTTTAAATTGTGCTCTGACTGGTAAAAAAAAAAAAAATCATATCAAGAAATTTGCGAATTTCTAGAAGACAAGAGCAATTATTGCCACTCTTCAATGGTACTGTATATGGCCCCAAAATTAATGACAACAGCAGTGACCATGGAAACATGTATAGCAAATGTGATGTCTACTCTGTTACTGGCTAATGTCACCTTCATTATCGTAGTCCTAGGTTTGTAACATGCCACATGCATTCTAAATAGAATCATACGTGAAGGGTAGTTATGAACTTTGGTAGAACTCACTATCGTTTTAGCGTTTAATCTATTTCACCTAAAGCTCATTAAAGTCATGTAATGCACTGGGGAATAGTTGCTGCCAGAGGCAACTGAAGAAAACTTATAGAAGTTGAGCCCTCCTTTCTTCTACAGTAATCAATGCCATTTTCCTCTAGCTATAATCTTCGTTTTAATCAGCTTACACTGTTGTAAGAATTAATACATCAAATTACTGAGCAGTTAGTTCCAAACAGCTCTCATATGAAGTCCACAGGTTTAAATTGATTTTGAAATCGCATTTTTTTACATGAAGCTTTGTAGTACTCAACTATTTCATTCCCAAATTATAATTAATGAAACTTAACGCTATGAGATCCAACATGTGAGCATCATTCATTAGTGAGAAAAAGATGAAAAGAAACATTAATCAACTTTCCTTTAAGACAAAATCAAAGCCATTCAAGATGCTTTAGAGAGGAAGTTTGTACCCACTATGTATCAAAGGGGTCCGTTTTTACAACAGTGGTTACAAAAATAAAACTTCGCCGTATTCTATCAAGTGTTATTTAGGCTTTATGCTAATGCATTGAAATCCCTTACCTTTAAAGACAAAAAAAAGAAGACATTCATGAACAAGTACAAAAATGCTATCTCTTCCTTCTGAAGTAGAAATTCTAATTACAACTGGATTGCTGTGCCTCATGATGCCTCATAGGACATGGCATGACAATAGAGAGAATAAGGTCTTCCAATTTATGCCATCATCACCCAAAAAATATGTTCTCCAATGGAATATTCTCACATATTCCACCATTCCTGAGCAGATTTACTTTATATATTACAAAGCCTTTTTCTGAGTTGTTTTATTTTTATCTGGTGTTAAACCACTTAGGAAATGTTTGACATTCTACCAGTAAACCACACACATTCCCTGGGGAGGGCAAGGGTGCTTAACATACACAAAACTCCTGCCATGGCAATCACAGTGCTGTGTTTTACCCCTGTTTAAATTATTATTATTTAAGTATAATATATCCTCCTTCTTTGGGGTCACAATAAACCTATATGTGACTTAGCTCTCCCATAATTCTGCCTAATTGGTTTCAGATGTTAATTCTGAATCCAAACTGCATGGGCAGCCTGGGGCTGGTGACCGGACAGAAAGCATTTCCAACCACATGTCCATCATGCAAAACCAGCCACCTGAAAAGGCCTTTTCCATTAAAACAAAAAGCCTTCCTATTTGGCTCCTGGCAATGGCATCAGGGTAGACAGATTGTATAGTTGTACTGTGGCGGAAAGACTGTTGTGAGCCATTCTTCTCTGGTCAAAACAATGCAGATATTCATGCTCCACTAGTTCAAGTGTCTGAAGCATTTCAATATCACAGGGGCTAATTCATAAACTTCACACATATCTATATCTATATAAGTTATTTACTTTATCAAACTTCTAGGAGATATAAATGATGTTCCTTTATAACATTAAATGCAACGTATAGATTTAGAAAGTGTTAAGAATTTTAGGAAGATCTCCGGAAGTAGAATGCTGTAGTTCTTCAAAACCATACGCTATTCCTGCATTGAAAAGAATGGGTAAAGAGTGCTCTCGTGAAACAGTGGAGGAAAGAGCCAGCCACTATGGTTTCTCTGCCCTCTGGCAAACCATTCACAAGCCTAACCATATAATAAATTTTAAGAGTCAAATAGCCGCTTTAAAAAGATGTTCATGCTGTTTTGAAGCCAGGTGGATTGTTGAAAGGAAAAATAAGAGGCCAATGGGTATAAAGAATGGAATGCTCTGATCAGCCAGCATCCTCAAGAATTTGGGGGCAGGAGGAGGGTTATAAAGTGAGGCATGTAAAAATTTTTGGAGTCAGAGCATGTGATGGGGGGAAAAAAATAAAGGAACTGGAATAGTTCGCAGGAAAACTTTAACTCCAAAAATACCTTCTGGACTTGCCCTACTAGAAATATGGAAGATCCAAAATTATAGGGTAGAAACAACATAAGCAAAATAACTTAGAAGCAGAGAACTAACGTGGAAGAGAGGAGAAAGAGGAGCAGCACTGAGGGTTTTAACTTTCTATCTCTCTCCCTTCCTCTCTGTGAAAAATCAACAAAATATATTTTTTTTAAAAAAAGAAAGAATAGAGGAGCCTTTTTTATCATTTTGCTTCTAAAGGGTAAGAGTAGGACTCAGTTAGGGACCAATCATACCAGATGCGTAGCTTAGAACTTTATGAATTATACTATAATGAGGTTCAGGCTTAGAACTTTATGAATTAGACTATAATGAGGTTCAGATACATGTTTTTCTAATTTTGAAAATAGTAATTCTGGAACCTGATCATAACAAAAGAACAATTATAGTTTGCTAATTTGTCACCCATCTTTTTTTTGGCATACAAACTGAAAATCAATTTCTTTCCAAACCCTTATAATGAAGTATTATAAAATATATGAAAGTAGCCCTGACTGGTTTGGCTCAGTGGATAGAGCGTCAGCCTGCGGACTGAAAGGTCCCAGGTTCGATTCCTGTCGGGGGCATGTACCTGGGTTGCGGGCACATCCCCGTAAGAGGTGTGCAGGAGGCAGCTGATCGATGTTTCTCTCTCATCGATGTTTCTGACTCTCTATCCCTCTCCCTTCCTCTCTGTACAAAATCAATAAAATATATATTTTTTAAAAATATATGAAAATACATAAAAAGCATATAATATTTAGGTGCTTATTGGTGATTGTAAGTGAAATAAGAATGATAATCAAATAAATGAGAATATCACTCTTCCTCTTCTTACCTAAAATGAAACATTTATAACTTGTGTTCATATCACTGGACCTAGTAGTAATAATTTTAGGAGGTTTTTGTCCCCCCAAGGAAATACAGAGGGATGTATTAGAAGTAATGTTATTAATTTTTTACAATGCTGAATACTTCTAATTTTTTAAGCTTAGTTATGAATATCTGATTATTTATGGGATCAGGGTGTAGACCACAGACTCCAAAATGGGATAAAGAACTCTCTAATTGGAACAATAGTTTGAAAAATAAATTTATATTGCAAATGCAGAGTTCATGTAAATCTCTCTGGCTTTTGGGAATACACAGAGCATAAAATGACAAAGTTTTCAGAAAAGTCCTGGCAAAACAGTGAAGTATGTAAAATGTCTGCTTGTTGTACTTGTTTAAAAGGACCATTTATACCATTATCCTTGTGATGCACATGAAGAAGCATATTTATGCAAGCTCTCCACTTTAAAAAATATTTTGCCATTATTTCAGTATAGCACATAACAAGGCAAAAGTAATTTATGTTTCTCAAACTCAATGAGTACAAGGATCACACCAACATTATTTTTTAATGCAAGTTTTTACCTACAGAGTGTGATGCTCTGAAGCGCAAGAAATTGAGGAACAGTGAAACACGTTAGGAATCCACAAATATTGTTAAAAGTTTTGTTTCAAGTAGCACTTTTAATAATAAAGTATAAAAAGACCTCAGATCACAGAGGGCAATAAAACAAAAGTCGTGATGTTTTTCTTCTCAGTGTTGCCAAAAGTTAAAATGGAGTAAAAATTCCAAAGTATTTCTTTTTCAGGATCTATCACCAAATGTCAAGTTGCTGACTTCTCTGTCATAAAAAAATTGATCAGAAATCAAATCATCACTCTTTTTTGTCCCTTTTGCTACCAGCTTTGCTGAAATCACAGAGGAAGAAAAATGTGCTTAACTACTTGCTAGGCATGAGAAGAAAATTTAAAACACCTTGGAAAAAATAACTCTTTTATTTTTGTCCTCAATCATTAGATATTTGCAAACTTGCCAAGATAATAACTTTCGCAGGGATGTGATATATTTGGCATATTGAATTGATGTTCTGAATATGAATCCAGAAACTTCAAGAAGCAAAGACCAACATTATTGCTCCTCGTGATATGTTTTAAGCTTCTACGCCAGAATCTAGTTATGTATGTAGTGAATCAGAGCTAAAAATATCTTTTCATGTTTTTTAAATTAGTGCAATTCGCCATAAAAAGGTTACTGAAAAAGTTTTCAAGAGAAAGAATAAAATTTCACCAAGTCTGTCGAGGATGAATTCGGGTAGTGCTTTTCTGATGCTGTGGTTGAAAATACCATTTGAAAGTCAGTCTTAGAAAAATTTAGAAGTTACTGGTGCTCAGATTTGAAATAATTATAAATTGTTTTTCAGAAAATCATACTGGAGAATTTGGGGCAAAATATCAGAATATTTACTTAAAAATAAATTAGTAGATCTGGCATGTAATTATCATAATCAATATATGAAGCTAGTTGTAATAATTTTTATTAGGAACAATATAGCAGAAACCATACTTGACATGGAAGGTGACCACATAGATGCCTGACTCTTAACACTATGTTAGAAAAGCTTGTGGGATGCAAGCTGACTTAGTGTCTGCATTTATCAAACATGTGGATTTTAATGTTAAAAGCCAGAATTGAGTATCTAATAAACTCTTTTAAAATCAGCATTATTTGAATTTGTTTTATTAAAAATTTTAAATTTATCAAAGATTTAAAATGATATCAAAGCATGGGATTTTTATATTAATACAAAAGGTGCATGCATTTTCAAATGTGGCTAATTACTGATACATAACTACATTTATTGATTTGAAATAATGGTCGCATTAACTTCTGTTAGTATAATTGTTAAGAAAACAGCATATGTCGTATGTGAATATCGCATACATATAAAAAACTACACATATAAACAAACATATAACATGCGAGTCTGAGTCATAAAGGAAGATAACACATGGTAACAGTGGCTTTCTCTGGGGTGCCTGGGTAATACATTTTTGGGGATATATCAATCAGGATTGGGATCTATCAGTTCATCTTCCTGCAGATGTTGGGATCTGAATATTAGGGAATAATAATAGTTTTCTATAGTAAGCAAATCACACTCATCTTTTTTCACTAATAATATATAGTAAGAATATTAGATGACATATATGAATATATTTTCGTTAAATTTTAATAGGACATGTCAAGAATTTAGTAACTTCAAAAGGATGCTACAATTTTATGAATTCAATTACTGCTAATCAAAGTTAACTTTTTTAGAAATTCTTGCTAAACCATATTATTTCTTTTCCACTCTGAACTCAACTATTTTTTTCTAGTATAATATCTGGTATACTTGGACACTTAGGCAAGAACCCCATATTCTAACAGTAACTTCCCTGAAACAAAACAAGTCCTTGTTAAATTAAAGGGTGAGACTGTATTTTTAAATTAATCTTTATGACAGCATATCATCAGGTGGGTTTTCCAGATGGAGTCTGGGGTACAATATGCTGATTATGGAGAAGGATACAATATGTTTATCAGTGAAAGGAAGGAGAAGGAAGAAGGACTGAACAAAGAAAGTCCAACTGCAAGCAGGCCGGTAACGCCGTGCCACCTTGCTTGGGCAGACATGAGCAGGCTTTTGTACCCCTGCCTCATAGTCACCAGATACAGGACATTGAGGAAAGGCTTGACCTCATTCAAAATCAGTCTCTGGCCCTGCCAGTGTGGCTCAGTGGTTGATCATCGACCTATAAACCAGGAGGTCATGGTTCGTTGCACGCTTGGTTCT
>NW_006383018.1:2548524-2566415 GCF_000327345.1 Myotis davidii | reverse complement strand
CCGCTGGTTGGGCTCATTGGTTGATCATCGACCTATAAACCAGGAGGTCATGGTTCGTTGCACGCTTGGTTCTCAGTGTGGGGCCTGCGGGAGGCAGCCAATCAATGATTTGCTCTCATCATTGATGTTTCTATCTCTCTCTCCCTCTCCCTTCCTCTCTGAGATCAATACAAATATATTTTAAAAAAGATCAGTCTCTGCAGCTGAGACAGACCCTGGGATTGCTGACAACTGCAAGCATTGTGGTGGCCATATTTCCCGTAGTTAGGTAGCAAGTGCTTCTTTAAAGGAGGGGAATGGTCCCCATATTTGTTTGTCACAATATGAAACAATGCTTTAAGAGAAATCTTGAAAAGTGATCTACACTCATCACACACACACACAGAATATGGCATCAATTCTGTGGAAATAACTATACCAATTTGGCAAAGATTTGCCGAGTTCTCCCTCTAATAATACTATGAGGAACACCAGATGAGAAACCCAGCCCCTGCCCTCAGGGAGACGAGCTTCCTATTCATCTTACACAAAGGGCATGATGACAGAAGAGAGTGATCATCTTGACTTTAACCCTTTACAACATACCACTCAGTTCATGGTATTTTTACTCAGGTGAAATCTGATTACATAAAAAAGTTTCTTAGCCTTTTCTTCTATTTAACAAATTACGATTATCTTTTCTATCTTCCAAACCAAATGAAACATCCTAAAAGCAGAAGTCATATTTCCTGTACAGTGGAGTTATCTCTACCTTCTAGCATATTGCCTGGTTTATGTTGTCCTTGCAAATATAATCCAACTTTTAGGAGGATCTGCAGTTCTTAGGACAAAAAAAAAAAAAAAAAAAAAAAAAAGGTTAAGAGCTTTGGCCAGTGTGTTTCAGTTGATTGAGCACCATCCTGTTCAAATGTTCGATTCCTGGTCAGAGCATATACCCAGGTTGCAAGTTCATCCCCAGTTGGGATACGTATCGGAAGCAATCAATCAATGTTTCCCCCCCCCTCCCTCTTGTTTCCTCTATCTCTAAAAATCATATAAAAACATATGGGGGGGGATACAGAAATAGGAGGAAAAAAGAGAACCAGATTTATGTTCCAAATGCCCCTGACAATGGTTGAAATGAAAGCCAATAACTGAGATCCAAAACTTTAAAATGAAGATCACATATTCAAAAAAAAAAAAAAGGAAAAACCAGAAGATGGAAAATTCTTACTTAGCAAATAACTGCCATGACAAATTTATTTTTCTGTCCCTGAATTATAAAATAGAAATGAGGCATGAGCATCTGTTAGGGATTTGTACCTGGACTTGTATCTGCCAGTGAGAAAGGAGCAAATTACTCACTTGAAGTTTGATGTTAACGTAAAACACTAAGTTCATTTTCTAAAAAAGAGGTTTCCAATCATATACAGCAATCAAAAAACACAATGAGCCTCCAAAATGAGCAATTTATACATTCTTAGTACTTAAGTTTTAAAATCAGAACTTCAGCATTGTTTATTTCCTTATATACACCCTTACGTTGTAAAAATGTTCTTGTTGGCTTTAAAATACTCTCAAATGTATGATGTGCCTTTCTACAGTGTATTGACATCCCACAATCATCATAACAAATTATAACAAAAAAACAGCTAAAAGACCATAACAAGTATAAATATTTTCCATCAAGTCAGGACACTAATAAAGGCATGCTCACATTTTGGACATTGCATGTACGCCTCAAAGTTTACTGATGGAACCATAATCTAGCAACAGTTAATTCAAACATCTTCAGTTCCAATAGCCTTGTCACATTTGATAAATTCTGGCAATTGATAAATAGCAGAGATTTATATGCTTCACAACCGTTAAAGTGAAAAGGTATCTAATCACACAGTAGCATACACAATGACAAGCTCAAGCATTTGTCATCCTTAAACGTAGTAAGAATGGATGAAATTCCAAGGGAAATATGGTAAACTGAACACATGCACCTACTTTGCACTCTCTTTAAACCCCACTCACCAAAATTCAGAAGTGCCAAAAGAGATAACACACGCGACATGGATTATTAACCTGGCAGAGGGCAAAGCCTCGACACAGCTCTATATGCACAACAGCCAAAGGCTCAGGGGTTAGTGGCACCAGGATGTGGGAATGAATATAAGGTCTACATGAAGAGATCTAAAGTATGAAAGATTGGCTGAAAGTCTTTTCTGTAGCTATTCAATACTTAGATCTCTTCCCAACCTGCTTACATAGATAACTGCCTCTCCAAAACCCAGAAAGTATAAAACAGAGAATGTCTGAATTAGGAAACCCAACCAGTTAGGGACAAGGATTACCATCCTAAAACAGAGGATTGTGTGGGGTCCTCGCCCCCCATTCTACTTCCAGAGACTGTAGGCTAGGCCTCTGCATCCAGGTGGGGGTTTAGAAGAACCTTCATGGGGATGTCACTGCACCGCGGGAAAGATGGACACTGATATCAAGAGTTTCCCAACAAAATGGCTTAGTCAGTTTTCATGGTGAACCAGCCACTCCACACATGGGACGCTCCCAATCAGGCTGTTACCGCACTACTTTCAAGTCTGACTAGACAGCCAAGAACCACAACTATAAAAAACCACAGCCTATAATATTAAAGACAGAGACCAAAGCAAACAGAAAGAAAAAAGTAATAATAACTTGGTTGAAACAAGGAATATACTGTTCGAAAAGCCTCAAAAAGACTATTAATAATTCCAGTGAGTTAAGGAAAGACAGTCTAACCTTGAAACAAGAAAAGAATATTATAAAATGGAGTATTTTGAACCCTGGCTGATGTGCCTCAGTTGGTTGGAGTGTCATCCCATGCACCGGAGGGTCATGGGTTCAATTCCCGGGTCAGGGCATGTATGAGAGGCAATCAATTTATGTTTTTCTCTCACAGATATTTCTCTCTCTCTCTCTCTTCCTCTCCCATTCCCTCTCTCTAAAATCAATAAAAACTTGTCCTCAGATAAGAATTAAAGATAGATAGATAGATACATAGGTAGATAGAAATATTTTTATAACAAAAGGGTATCTTGGAATTAATAATAGTGAAATGTAAAGACTTGAATAGAATAGATGAAAAGCAAAGTTGAGAAAAAGTCCCTTAACATTGAGCTAAAGCAAAATATAATTAGAAAATATGAGACAAAACACAAGAAAATGAGAAGAGCAATCCAGAAGTTCCAACTTTTACATAATAAAAGATCTAAAGAAAAAGGAGACAATGAAGGGAGGGAATTATAACAAAATACTTTAAGATAATTTTTTGGAACAGAAGAACATATGCACAATAAAGATGTTCAACATGATTAGTCATGAAGGAAATGTGAAACAAATGACAATGAGAAACCACTGAACACTCACTGTAATGAAAAAGACAGACAATAACAAGTACTGGCAAGGGTACAGAAAAACTGAACCCTACACACTGCTGGTTAGATTGTAAAATGGCACATACACTTTAGAAAGCAGAATGACAGTCCCTCAAAACTTAAAGAGTTATCTGATGACTCAGCACTTCTACTCTTTTGTGTGTGTGTGTGTGTGTGTGTGTGTGTAATGCTTGTACTTAAGTGTTCATAGCAGCACTATTCGCAACAGCCCAAAGGTATATCAACAACCCAAACGTATGTCAACTGATAAATGGATAAACCAATGTTATACATCCACTAGAGGCCCAATGCACAAAATTCACGCACGGGTAGGGTCCCTAGTGGCTGCAGGCTGCTGGCTGGGGCCTCC
This sequence comes from Myotis davidii, assembly GCF_000327345.1. Classification (NCBI taxonomy): domain Eukaryota; kingdom Metazoa; phylum Chordata; class Mammalia; order Chiroptera; family Vespertilionidae; genus Myotis; species Myotis davidii. The sequence continues at coordinate 2,562,659 of NW_006383018.1, read as the reverse complement.
CTTCCTCAGTTGCCAGCCGGGGCCTTCCTTCATTCCACGCCACCTCCTGGTGGTCAGCGCACATCATAGCAAGCGATCGAACTCCCAGTCGGTTGAACTCCCATGGGGACACTTTGCACATTAGGCTTTTATATATATAGATACCATGGAAAAGAATAAAGTACTGATACATGCTATAACATGGATAAATTTAAAAAACATGCTAAGTGAAAGAAACCTATCAGAAAAGTCACATGTTAATTATTCCATTTATATGAAATGTCCAGGCAAATCTGTAGAGACATAAAATAGACTGAGTGGTTACTAAGGTTTAGAAGGGTAGAGAATTGAAGTGACTGCTAATGGGTATGGGACTTCTGTTTAAGATCATGAAGTTTTCTAAAATTAGGTAGCAATAATAGTCCCAAAATTCTGTGACAATACTAAAACCCATTGAATTATACACTTTAAAAAAGAGTAAGTTTTGCTTTGTGAATTGTATCTCAATAAAATGGTTATATATTTTAAAAAGGCTGGAAAGACATGGGTTTCCAAATTGAAAAGGTACGCCCAATGAAAATGAATTTGCATGTTGATCTATTTTTTGCTTCATCATGATATTTCAGAACACTGGAAAGAGGAGTATTTTAAACAGAAATAGTAGAAACTAGACAACAATGGAGCAATGCCAATGAAATTCTAATGGAATTGTTTACAACCAGGAATTCTATAACTAGCCAAAATGTCAATCAAGCATGAGTATAAATGATATTTTCAGAAATGCAATGTCTCAAAAGAAAAAAAAAAATCATCCACATACTCTTCCCCGAGAAGCTATTAGGAAGTCAGTCCCGCCCCAAAATAAAACAACCTGAGATGGAGGGGGAAAAAAGAGCCCCAGCCCAGAAGAGAGGGGAGGGCATCCCAGGAAATCAGTAAAGGGAGATGAACCAGGCAGAGGCTTGGGGAGGCCTTGAATTACAGACAGAAATAAAAAATGGGAAACTATTATTAATTTCAAGGAAACAAAAGCTGAACTGAAGGAGTAAAGTGATCACAATATACTATAGACCTCAACTACAATCAAGATGTATATCAACATAATGCAAATACTAGGTGTACCAGTTAATAACGCGGATTAAAAAAAGAGTCCATTAAATTCCTGTTTTCCACTATAGGAATCAATGGATAATGTCAAATAATCAAAAAGTGGCAATAAAAGAAAGTCTTGCTAGATACTCAGAGGAAAATCCTAAAGAATTAGCTAAAAGAGTTGAAAGTAAAAACTGCTGTTTTTCATAACAAATCATAGAACTAATTGAATTTATATTCATGTGATTCATAACTTGCACCAAATCAGTAATCACAGTAACATAAATGAATGAGTGATTTAAAACTGAAATGGGTTTCATATCCCTTGACAAAAGCAAAAAATGCATATTTAACTAAAACATGTTAACTAAATATTCTTAAAATGCAAGCAATAATTAAAATGATATTAAAGAAAATCCTAAATGGTCATTATAAGGATATGCATGTATCAAATTACTGATTCTGAAAATTGGTGAAGTTGCAGACACCCCATTTTGTATGATATATAATAATGTAAGTTTTCTCACTTAGAGATAAATTTGCTGATGATTCTTTTTCTCCAATTAATAATGGCCTACTCAAACATAACGTAAAGGTAATTGGAATTATTGATCACTTTCATCTTGATCTTGGGTACTTTCAGTAAATGACAACTTTAATATCTTAACTAGACCATTTTTCTAAATTCTCCAAACTTATCATTATTGCCAATCTTATTACATTTAATGCATCATTCCTTCACCTGCCTTCTGAAACATGGACAGTTTTTAAAAGATTATCATTTTCTTAACTTGAGAAAAATGGAGATAACTCCTATCGAAAAAAAAAACTAATTAATGTGAAATATGTTCTTTTCTTTCTAAAGAAATTCTCTTTTTATAACTGTTATGCTCCCTGTAATTTTTCTCTATCATAAATCATGTGAATTAAAATACCAAACTAAGATTCCTAATAAGGATGGCGACCATATTAAATAAAACTAAAACATAGAGAAGACAGGAATGATATAAAGAGAGAGAGAAAACCTAAATGCTCATCCAACAGGATAGTGAACAAGCACAGTTGAACATGACTGGAAGAGACCACAATCCCTCATTAGAGGAGGAAAAGCCATTAGGGAAAAGGACAGAAAAGAAGTTAATTGACTTTATCCTACCAATTAGAGGAAATGAGAAGTTCAGAACAGAGCACTGACTGAAAGTTTGCTTGTTTCCTTGTCATTTCTTTAGCTTCTCCTTATGGTTCGGCATTCTCTTCCTATCTTACGCTGCCTGCACATTCAGTCATCCACAACCTTTACATCTGTTCACATTTGGTCCGTGTTCTGAATGACAACCCATCTCTTCAGAACACAGAATCACAGTATTACACTGTGTAACTACTTCTCCATATATGAAACGAAAACACCTTTGAAATCCTTCCAGAGAGTAAAATCTGTGAGTCAAATCCAGTTTTCCTACTGTTTTCACTAAAACACAAATATGTTGTACTCCCATGACACATGAAGATCTGTGACAGTAATTTATAACCTAAGTGGCACATAGAGATTATCTAATCTAAGACTGCAGTTCTCCATAGCATTTCAACTCCTTTAAATACAAGGGCTATATATTTATATCTCTAGAGTTTAAGGATTACCCCTGGTACAGAGAAGACAGCCCATATATTGCTGGAGGAAAAAAATGAATGAACAAATGAATTAGTAAGTGAATGAGCATAATAAGTCACTTTTCTGCTTCTAAAAATTATGCCAAATGGGATGCATTTACTAACAGTTACAAACTTGTGCGCAGTCCACTGCTATGTACACTTGGAGTTACCTGGATTCCCAAGCTGACACAGGAAATGATCTGATGCAACCACTGGGAAGGGTGTGCGTGGAGTACAGCAGACCTTGAACAACAAGGGGCTTAGGGCTGCTGGGCCCCGGCACAGCTGAAATTCTGCTTACCACTTTCACTCCCCAAAAACTTAACTGCTAATAGCCTACCATTGACAGAAAGCCTTCCTGATAATGAACAGTTGATTAACACATATTGTGTTATATCTTGTATTCTCACAACAAAGTAAGTTAGGAAAAAATAAAATGTTATTTTAAGAATTCTCAGGAATCCCTGGCCAGTGTGGCTCACTTGGTTGAGCATCGTCCCATGCACAAAGGGGTTGCTGGTTCCATTCCAGGTCAGGGCACGTGCCCAATAAATAACTTAAGTACAGTATTGTTCTTAAAAATGGAAATAATGCCCTAGCCAGTGAGGCTCAGTTGGTTGAGCATCGTCCTGTACACCAAAAAGTTACCAGTTTGATTCCCAGTCAGAGTACACACCCAGGTTGGGGGGTTGATTCCCAGTTAGGGTGCATGGGAGAGGCAATGGCTCAATGTTGTGCTCTCACATTGATGTTTCTCTCTCTTCCTCTCTCTCTAAAAATCAATAAACTGTCCTTTAAAAAAAAAAGTCTAAGGAAGAGAAAATACATTTACGGTACTGTATGTATTTATTGAAATAATCTGTGTATAAGTGGACCCACACAGTTCAAACCCGCGTTGGTCAAAAGTGAATAAACTGTATTTGACCTCTTTGCCTGAATTTCCTCACCTGCACAATGGAGGGGACTTAGACCTACTTCCTGGTTGCAGTTGGGACTACATGAAATAGCATAGCTAAATCACACATTTCAGTCCCCTGCCCAGAGTACAGGTTAGAAACCTTCCCTCCAGCATTTCTGAGGGAATGCATGTGGATCCATGTGTCCTCTACTTTTAGTAACAAGGTGCTCATTGCTCTTCAAGGCACTGAATTCAAGTTACAACTCACAGCTGGTTTCTTATTCTGTCTGGAATAGATACGTTACCTTTTCTCTGCTCTCCAGTGTGCCTTTAATTCTCCTGAACAAGTTTCCTGCCTCTTTAATGGCTTCACATTGTACAGGAGTGATTTTCAAACTTTTTCATCTCTTGGCACATATTAATTATTAAAATTCTGCCGCACACCAAAAAAATATATAGGTTGTCGATCTGACAAAAAAATTAGGTGTGATTTTGATTCATTCACACAGAATGGTTATTGTTGTGTTGGCTGTTATCATTTTTTTATTTGACAATCCAAGGGGAAGGAAGTCAGTGGCCCTGACTAAAAAGTCAGGTATTGCATGTTTTAAAAATTCCTGCAGCACCGGTTGAAAATCGCAACTGTACACTGTTCACAGCCCTCTCACCATCATATTGGCCCTCCTCGGTGCTCACTCCTGTTTGCTAGTGTTCTTTGAGCCAAAGAAATTACTAGTCTTTTACAAATGAATTGTTTTTCAGTTAACTTTCCTCCACCCTGCTTTCCTGTATTAGGTTGGGCTGCTTTTTTTTTTTTTTTTTTCCCAAACCAAGTAGACCATTTTACTTAGCCCCACAGCAATTCACCTTGTAGGTTCAGCTCATCATTTCATCATATTCTTTTTTGACCCCTGATTCCATCACTCCAAATATTAATTATGGCTTCCAGCTATAACACACAAATAAGTCAAGCACATCATCACCATGTCTTTATCTGAGTTATTAATGATAATATCAAATAGGACAAGGTCAAGGACAATGCCCTCTGGCATACCCTAATAGACTTTTATCCACCCTCATGTCAATTCATTAATCAATAGGCTCTGGGGGAAGTTGTTCAGCCGGCAATACACTGAAAGAATAATAATCTTCCAACAAGTGAATTTCAATTTTATTCTATTTATATGGATCTCATGAGAGTCCCTGTCATAACCTTTGCTGAAATCCGGAAATACCACTGTTTTTTACTAGAAGGGAATGAAGATTGTTAGACTTTAATGTCTGAAAATCTATTTCTAAATTTCACTAATGTTCTATAATAAGCTTATCTGTCAACAGATTCAGAAGTTTGTTCTCTGCCACTCTTCAAAAATCAGCATTATTTTTGCTCACCTTCATTCTTGATGATTTCTCAAAAATTATAAACAATGGTTCTATGAATCCACAATCCACAATTCTGTTCACATTCTAAATGTAATTTACCTGGGACTACATAATGGACTTACTCTTATAGATGTTTATGAGGTGTTCTTTGGGGGGAAAGAGGGCTGGGAAGAGCAGAAACCTGAGGGAAGTGTATCCTGTATCTGAATGTATTCCCCACTCTGGGAAAATCCCAGCTTTAGGAGTTTGGGTGGGAGGCACGAAACACCTGCCTTTACAAAAGCCAAAAGGCCAGACACTCTCGAAAGCCTGCAGTCAAAACACAGGCATGTGGCCTAGTGTCAGCAAACCAAACACAGCCACGCTCACTTAGCATGCGGAGCTAGCAACCCAAAGAAGCAGGGAGAAGGGAGGTGCCATTGTGACATCATGGGCAGCCAGCCAGTGAAGTGAGAGGCTGTCTGAGCTCACACTCCTGGGGGCAGCAGGTGCACAGTGCACAGTCCAACAGCATGATTTTGGCTCTCAAGCCTCACTCTATTCCTGTCCATTTTTAAAGCCTTCTCAGCAGGTCTGTCAGCCACACGCTATCCTCTCAATAAACGTTTCTGATTAATTCAGCCAAAGAGAATGTCTTTTGCATGCAACAGAGAACACCCACTGGTACATTTATTCAGAGTGGTCAGGCACTTTAATTCCTTTGACTTAACTAGGTGGCAGTGTGTTTTTTAAAAATATTTTTATTGATTTCAGAGAGGAAAGGATGAAGAGAGAGATAGAAACATCAATGATGAGTAAGAATCATTGATTGGCTGCCTCCTGCACACCTCCAACTGGGGATCGAGCCTGCAACCTGGGTATGTGCCCTTGACTGGAATTGAACTTGGGACCCTTCAGTCCACAGGCCAACGCTCTATCCACTGAACCAAACCGGCCAGGACAAGGTGGCAATGTGTAAGGCCTGCTCTATGGCTATGAACTCATATTTGTTCTAAACCTTCTAGTTGGAAGAATATTTGTTTTGAGAGAAAAAATAAAGAATATACACAGAAACATAAAGATGGAAGATAGAGAAATAGAAAAATAAACAAAAATTTTAAAATATTAAGTAGTTCTGTTTTTATAGGTTGTTTGCTTTGAGTAGTAAAACTATTAGTCTCTTGCTCTTCCTATTTCAAATGTCACTCATTTATTCATACAAAAGGTATCTGCAAACCACCTACTATATGCCAGACACTCTGCTGGGCACTGGAGCAGCACCCCTGCTCTTGTGAAACCCAAGTCCCTTTGGCTGGGAGGCTCGGCTGAAATGGTTTCATCTGAGCTCATGAGAAATCTTTCTCTCTGGTGTTTCCTTTTCAGTTTCCTTCGTTGGTTGTTCCTCATCACTTTGACTCTTCATGCTGAAGTGCCCCAGTGTTCAGTCCATTTTCTGAGTTCATTCACTCATATGGTGTTTTAGTTACTAACTGCTGCATAAAAAAACAACCCAAAACTCAGTGGCTTAAAACAACAACCATTGTCGTACGCTACTGTGGCTCAATGGTTGAGCCTCCACTCATGAACCAAGAGGTTGCTGGTTCAATTCCAGGTCAGGGCACATGCCCGGGTTTCAGGCTTGATACCTAATAGGGGGCATGCAGGAGGCAGCCGAATGATGTTTCTATCCCTCTCCATTCCACTCTCTCTAAAATCAATAAAAACGGATTTAAAAAAAAAAATCAACCATTATTATTTCTCACGATTCTTGGGTTGAATTCAGAAAAGGCATAGACAGGACAACTCATCTAGGTCCATGTGATACCAATGAACCTGGAATGCTCCCCCTCGACCCCGACTCCAGGCAGCCTGTTCAATCACATGTCTGGCACTTAGCTAGCCTGCCTGGGGTCCTACATCTAGGGCCTAACTTCACACTGCCTTCTGGGTTCTCTGTTCTCCTCCACATAGTATATGGCCTCTCCCTCTCTACATGGTCTCTCCAGCAGGACAACTGGAATTCTAACACAGTCGGTCAGGATGCTCAAGAGTGTGACACAGAAGCAGTTGGGACCACAACTGTCAGAGTGTCACTTCCGCCGTGTTGTTTCACTGGTTAGAGCAAGTCACAAACCCAACCTAGACTAAGGAATACACAAGAGTGTGAGTATCCTGAGGCCTGGTTCATGTAGAGCCACCAACGTAATCGTTACCATACTTGGTGATCTCATCCCAACTCCTTGTTAAATAATATCTACAACCCAGACAACTTCCAAATCTCTATCTTGGATCTCTCTGCTAAATTCCAGACTCATGTTTCCAACCGCCTGTGACATCCCCATGTGCATATGTAACAGGCATCTCAAACTTAGCGCATTTAAAACTGAGCGGCATCCTGCCCATGCTGCTCCTCCTGAGGTCTGCCCCACCTCTCCTCACAGCAGCTGCACGATTGTAGTGACTCAAGCCAAAACCCTGGGCATCACCCTTGACTCCACTTCATCTCTCAAATCCTGCGCCTAATGCTACCAGCTAAACCTTGAAAATATATCCAGAATCAACCACTTTTCATCACTTCCACTGCTGACCTCATCTCATGCTTAGGTATTAGCAGTAGCCACTTGACTGGTCTCGCTGTTTCAGAACTTGCCCACCTGCAGTCTAGTCTTAAGAAAGCAGCCGGAGAGATCCAATTAAAATATACGTCGGATCAGATCATTTCTCTGCCCAGCATCTTTGGTGGCTTTCCATGTCATTTTTTGAGTTAAAGCAAAATTCATTAAAACACAACCTTATAAGGCCTGACATAATCCAGACCCCAGTGCGTTTTGGACTGTGTCTCACCCTTGGTGGCTCTATTCCAGCCTCAGGGGCCCTGCTGCTCCCCACACAACCCTGAATGGCAGCCTCTTGCCCAGAATATATGTCTTCCTCCTTCACCTCCTTCAGACTTTCACCTGAATACCTCTCACTTTTTCAGCGAGCCTTCCCTGATCACCCCCACCTAAAGTTTGTATATGCACGGACATGTGCACATGTGCTTTTTCTCATAGAAAGGCAGAAAAAATGTTCAATTGCGCCAGGATAGATTAATCTGGAAACCAGAATGCTGAGGGAGAGCTACAGTTTTCCAGAACAGATGTGTCATAAAATCATGCAAATGAAAGCATTCTTCATAGATACAGAAATCAAGATGTATGAGGCTGAGAAGCCAAACAATTAGGTAGATTGTGTGACAGGGTGACAAGATATCCTAACATCTCACAACCTCAGAGCATCACATCAAACGAAGCCGCTGGTTAACCCTAGTAGGCTGAGGCTGAGACGCAATGGCCAGTATTTTAAGGCAGAGAAGACTCGGCCTAAAGTCTTCCCTTTACCCTTAACTTATCTGAGTGATTTTAGTAAATCTGTTCTGAATTCTCTCTGAGCATTATTTTTCCTCATCAATAACAAACTGGATAACAAATGTCACATGCCTTCTATACTTCAAAGGGCTAAAAAGGGAATCTAATGGAATAACATTTATGGAAAGTGCTTTGTAGAATGTAAAACAATATAAAAATAAATTAGATGATTTTGGGTAATACATAAATCACTGTGAATTTTAGTGACAGTTTTGTTTCATGTGGAATACAGATTTTTGTTTGACATAATGTTGCACATTAGTTTGGAACATTTTCATGAGTTTACAGCACAGTGGAAGAAATAAAATGATTGCCCCAATGAATATCATGATTAGCTATAAGTTTGCTTCTTTTCTTCTGATACATAATTATTAAGTGTGTAATGAAAAGTGCTGCTACACATACTTTGCTCTCATTTAATTTAAAATAGAACAGAATAGCTATGCACTTCAGCTACCAGTAAAATATTTACATAGCCATGTTTACTATTAATATTCTTAATTCCACTTATGGAATCTGTTTTAAATTTTTCAGCATGGTGTTAAATAGGGTAAACGTGGCACTTATTTGTCTCTAGCAAAAAATAAAAACTAAAATGCTTAACTTTCTGTTTAAGTAAGGAAAACAGCCGTGTTAGCACTTCCGCTACTTTCTGTATTTCTTTTCCAGGTCTCAAACCTACGCAGAAAAAGATAGCTATAACAATATTTTAGACCATTATGAAACCAGATGCCTTTTGAAGCTCAATGAGCCAAGCCCTGGATGATGGTGCTCCTTCATACTGAACAACTGGTAGCACATTCCCCAGAATATTACCAACCTTCAACTTGCAGGTCACTCTATCTCACACCTTGAAAATGGACAAGAACCTACAGTATACTTCAGATGTTGTAGGAGCTCTTCACAGTACTTAAGAAATATTAACAATGGCCTGTTATCCACTAAATCACCTTAGTAACAACCTCCAAAGTCATTTCCTCAAGTATTCCTTAACATCACAAACTTTTCATCACTTATTTCATTATTCTGGCCCTCAGAAGGCTTTTATGTAACCTAATATGTCATTGGTAGGAATAATAGAAAGCAGCTAGGCAAAGAAAAAAAATCTATTATGCAATGTATAAACTATCATAAATAATAATCTTTCACTTTGTGGAACTCAACTTATATAGGTATCTCAAAAAACCCTTGAACACTTAATTCATTCTAATCCAAAGAAAAAAATCCAATAATGTCTAATGAATCTTAAATTATTTTACTTTCCCTTCATATCGAGGATTTTAATGGGCATGATGTGTTGGGTTTTTTTTACACCATTTAACTTACTCATTCCCCTCCCTCATGAAAAGGTACTATGTATTAAATGAAACTACAAAATCAACATTTTTTTATAAGATTTACTTTGATGTTAACAATTCTGAAATGTGGCAATATCATCATTAAGTTCAGGAAATTGTAGATTAAAATGTTTGATACTGATTTTAGGGTTTGCTATATATGTAACAAGGTTCTTATTTCAGACATTCATTGAAACATGGTATTTAAAAATAAATAAAAAAACAAATAAACTTCAGTTGTAGCAGCAAAAAGTGCTTCACCAGAGAGAGCCAAAGGACAGATGAATAAAAAAAGACAGACAAAGAAATATGGAAAGGTGAAAGGCCTAGAAACAATGGGAAAGTGAGGAAACAGAGTGGAGAACTGAAGAGGCAGGGCAGGGCGATCATAAACCATGAATGACACAAGCTTGCCTCATTCTCTAAGAGAGAACAGGTTCATCTAGTTCTTCACTCCCACAGAGAGGTGAGGAATGAAAGGTTGGCCGTGGAGTACTGCATATGTGCACGCTATTATGTGGTTGTTTTAAGAGGACCTGGAATGTAGCCACAAGAATTGGAACCATAGATAATTTCACTCACAGAAAAAAAGAATGATTGTTTAAAAGTCGGTCTTAATCGGTTAGCAAATATTGCAAGACAGTGAATTTCTTTGCTTTTATGTGACAACTTCCACAGAAAATCAGAAAATCACATTGCATCTGTTATGTACATTTTTAGCTTCACAGATGTATTTAATTTTCCTTTATGATTTGGGAGACATATTTTCACGTTATTTTTGTTAGTTTCTTTATCACTGTTACTGATTTTAGGTGTCAAACTACTTTTCTTCCTTTTAATTTAATTATCCAGTTTTGGGAAAGGGGTCAAGTGTACTTTTGAGATATCTTTTCTACAAAACAATACATAAGTTAGTCATATACTGAGGAAAAAAATCTAGATTTAATTGAAATGTTGCAACTAGACATACTAGAAAATATGAAACAAAAATTCTACATTCCAGTTCTACATCAGCTGAATGTATTATTGATTCCAACATCATCGATATAACAAAGGAAATTACACTTGCATTAATGTGTGAATCTCTATCCATTTTTGGTAGCATGTAATATATTCAACTGCTCAGCTCTAGCTGTCCTTGTAGCCACATTACCATATTATTCACATGTATCTATCATTTATATGTAAATAGACAAGATAAATGGCTTCTTCATAAGACAATTTTCAAATGACAAATAGACACAGGCAGACATTAGCAAGATAAAAATGTTGCAAATATTCATTCTATTATATATCTTTAAGGAAAAATGAAAACTATTTCAATTTTTTTTAAAGTCGTATGGTAATTACAAGTCGGATCTTAATACATTCACAATACCAACAGCTATTCTTCTCAATAAAAGCCTCCACCAATGTCATTTGTATCTTATAAATTACATGTTCTAAGATCCATCTGTGAAAATTGAGATGCTAATTATCATGGTTACATTTCATGATTCCACAGTTAAATGCTGAAGTGGAGCTACACAAATACCATATGTTTTTCTAAGAGAAATGGAGAAAGATTAATTATGAGTTCAAGTCCAAGTCTTCTAGCAGTTATACTCTCAACACAATAAGATCATTACATTGTATTATGCAAATGGGAAGTTTTAATTAATAGCTGAAATACCAAGTGAGGGGAAAAACTATGAAGTCTAAATTGTAAGTATCAGGCTTTTCTCCACAATTTAAAAAAAAACAACAAACCCTAATAAGGTTGCTTTTGAAAAACCAAGTTAAAAATCCTGCCCTTCCTGCCAAATAAAAACTCCACATTTTTAATTGTCTGTGAACTTCCTTTGATGGAATGATCAGCATCATGCTGTTTAATCCTATTTAATAAACCTAAGTGTTACAGTGTATACTAGCAACAAGGGTTATAAATAGATAACATATATGATGAAAATTCAAATTAACATTTTTAAGGATTTTTTAAAGATATATATCATCCAAAATGATGCAAAGTTACGAGTCTTGTGTATTCAGATAAAATACTAATTTCAATTCAGCAACCTAAACATAAAACTCTATGATAACACTATAAGATTTTTATTCATATCTATAAAATCTGAATTCTTATTTTACTCACCACATATTCAAACACAAGCGTCAGCGTCTCCTTGGTGTGGATGATGTCATGAAGCAACACTATGTTAGCATGTTTTAGTCCTTTCAACAGAGAGGCTGCAAAATAAAGTGGACAGAGGGACAACTGATCATGGGTTACAATCAATTGATATCTTTCATTATCATTTTAGGACATTGTCAGACGAAATGTACCTATTTTCCGATTTCCCAAGCCACTGACAATTCAGAATCAAGGGCAGAGAACCCAGGTTAGATGAAGCTCTCCCCTCTTTCCTCCCGCCCCCTCCTCCTCCCCTGTTATTCCACCTATTTGTTATTAATCTTTAGTTAGATTCCATTACAGTCAGAGAACATACTTGGTATGATTTCAATTCCCCTACATTTTATCAGCCAGATCTAGTTTAATTTGTTTGGTATATGTGCCAAATGTATGCAATGGGGCAAGGGTAGGTTTACAGTTGTATGTGAAACACAGAATTTGTGTTTATATTGTTATCTATTAATTATTGTATTACTTTCCATACAAATAACTGTACCTGCTTTTGCCACGTCCTGTACCTTTTGTTGATGTTGGGTGGAGAGTTCTATAAATGCCAACTAGACCCTGCTGGGTGACAGTTTCTATCAGTGACTAAGAGGAGTGTTAACATCCACAAGTGTCATTGGAAATCTGTCAATTTCTCATTTAAATTCTACCAGTTTTTGCTTTGTATAATTTGAAGCTCTGTTGTTTACTGTATATACATTTAGTATTGCTATGTTTTCTTTGTCAATTGGTCCCTTTATCAAAATACTAGAGGCTGAGTGCACGAATTCGTGCACCTGGCCTGTGGGATTGGGCCAAAACCGGCTCTCCAATATCCCCCAAGGGGTTCCGGATTGCGAGAGGGTGCTGGCCAGGCCGAGGGACACCACCAGTGCACGATCAGGGCCAGGAAGGACCACAGAAGGTTGGCCAGCTGGGGAGGGACCACAGGAGGGCTCCAGAGTATGTCAGTCCCATCTCGCTCAGTCCCTATCAGCTGGACCCCAGCAGCAAGCTAACCTACCAGAGTGTCTGCCCCCTGGTGGTCAGTGCACATTATAACAACTGGTCAACCATTCAACTGTCTGCCCCCTGGTGGTCAGTGCACATCATAGTGACTGGTTGATCGGTCGACTGCCCTCTGGTAGTCAGTGCACATGATAGCAAGTGGTTGAGTGGCCTTAGCATATCATTAGCACATTACACTTTGATTGGTTGAACGGATGTCCAGATCACTGGACACAACATATACAGTTTTTATTATATAGGATTAGCATGCATGAGATAATAATTTTTAAAATTACAATTAAATCACAGCATATGAACTCTGAAGAAACAACTACTATACAGACTTATGATACTTTAGCACTGTTAATTCCAATATTTTATAAACTTCCTTCTTTTACTTATTCAACTAGCCTATCAGCCTTAAACAAAAAAGCAGTGGTTCTCAACCTTCTGGCCCTTTAAATACAGTTCCTCATGTTGTGACCCAACGATAAAATTATTTTTGTTGCTACTTCATAATTGTAATATTGCTACTGTTATGAATCGTAATGTAAATATCTGATATGCAGGATGGTCGTAGGCGACCCCTGTGAAAGGGTCGTTCGACTGCCAAAGGGGTCGCGACCCACAGGTTGAGAACCGCTGAATTAAAGCTTTATTCAATAGCAAGATTTCAGATATTAATCTGAGGACCAGCTTTCACATTGCTCATTTTTACAATGGACATGTGAAATGTTCACTGGCATTGACCAAGGACACTTGCCCCTGCACTAGTCTTTTGAGGCAGGCTCATCCTCTGAGAGTGCTACTTCAGACCACAATAGGGGATTTGAAAACGATGGCCAGGTGCCCTACTTCACACCTAGTCTGTGCAGGCACGTAAATAGGTGAAATGAATTCAGGACCAATGAATCTCACGTTGTATAAAAGAGCCTGGCTTTGTGAAGCAAGTTTTAGAAATGTATTATGTAATACCATTTGTAATCTTGTCCAATTTCATTCTTCAAGTTCTCCCTCCACTTGTCAAATAAACTGATGATCTGCCCTTATCAGCAACAGCTCCAAAATGGAACTGACGCTTATGCTTCATTGAGAATCCCATCCCCCAAGGATCCTTTGCTTTGGGTTATTAAAAATTTATTTCTATTGATTGATTGATTTACTCCCCCCACTTTCTTCTCTTACCACGTACACCTAAACTCTCATTTCTCAAAGGAATGTCTTCAGACTCATCGTTTCCCTTTATT
>NW_006383018.1:2519500-2548442 GCF_000327345.1 Myotis davidii | reverse complement strand
ACTAATACAGAAAAAAAATCATGCCTTTTTTTTATGATAGTTTTTACCATTTCTATAAGACTCAAAGCCTCGATATTTAATTCAGATAAATTTCAATTATTACAGATTTTAGATTTCTAAATACATTTTACATACTTTTAAAACACACTACCAGTTATATAAGTACCGATACCGGTGCATATTTGAAAGCAAGCCCTCTTTCTTTTGAGATTAACATAATGAATTCACATTTGGAAAAGAACAGAGCCACTCATTTCAAAGCTGGTGGCAGAAAAAATGGCACAGAAGGGCAGGAAACCGTCAGTGATATCCACCACCATCAGAGTGGGTGGCAGACCCGACTGAAGTGGAGGCTGCCAATGCAGCAGCCACTGCCCAGTGAGGTGCCAGATACCGTAATCCGTGCTGTCTCCAGGGCTTGCCAAGTCAGCCCAGTGATTAACACCTACAAGTCCTAGCACCACCAGTATGTCTCCCTGTTCAAGTCAAACACTGTCAAAATAATTTCCATGTAATCACAATAATTCCACAAATACACCGCATGTTTTCTTACCATGTACATACAAAGCAAATCCTGGAACACTAGCTTTCGCAGTTTCAGCATGCCTGGCTTCCTCACAGATTTTGAGTAAACATATGGCAACATTTGAAATTCATTTCACCAGTGAGGGTTGAAAAGTTATAATTGCACATGACGTAAAAGACTTGCAATTAGGGTTGAAGGTAAAAATTCTAACAATAGGTTTAAACGATACAAAAACAGAGAAAACACTGTTGCTCATAAAGATAACTGAGCCTCGCCCTAACCGGTTTGGCTCAGTGGATAGAGCGTCGGCCTGCGAACTGAAAGGTCCCAGGTTCGATTCTGGTCAAGGGCATGTACCTTCGTTGCGAGCACATCCCCAGTGCGGGGTTTGCAAGAGGCAGCTGATCGATGTTTCTAACTCTCTCTTCCTTCCCCTTTGTAAAAAAATCAATAAAATATATATATTTTAAAAAAAAGATAACTGAGCCTCTGAGAAAGTCCCAGAAGAATATAAGGGCACAGGGAGCCCTCCCTGCGTTTGGTAGCAAGATTCAGATATCCGCCCACCAGCCATACTGACACCTTCACCTCCCACTCGGAGAATAAGCAACTCAAGTTTCCACTCTAATTCGGAAGGGATAAATTCCAGCTAACCTCCAATCTCATCATGATCAAAATAAAATTTTAGTTAATAGAAAAATTCACAGTATTTCATTTTGTCAGGTTCACACTGCAGTGGCTATTTTTAAAAAGCAATGTTATTAAAGAAAAGACAAATATATCCTTTCTTTAATATTTCAGATAGTTTTCTTGGTCATTATTTGACATCGTACTAGGAAAGGGAAGATCACACATAAACACAACCCATCCTTGCTCACTCTCCCTTCAGCCTGTGGAAAAAACAATGCATTCACATTTTCCTCTCATCTTTTTGATGTGTCCTTTTTCAGTGGCGTAGACCAAGGAGCCAAACATGCCTCAAGCGTTGTTACAACCACAAGAAATAGGAACTTTTTCTTCAAGCTCACAGCTACACAGCTCTGAGACCGTAAAATTCTAGAAATAGTAATTTACTAGAAATAGTAAATATATATGCTGATCCCCTTTCCCTGCCCCCTGTGGGGCGGGGCTTAGTCCATTCCTTGAATGAGAAAAGGGGCTGCTGTCACCTGGCAGGTCTTCCTCCAGTTTGATCTATCTTCCTTTTACTAAGAGGCCAGTACTAGCCCCAGATATCAGTCTGATGAGAGATGACACTCATTTTCAACACAACTCCCTTTGATATCAGTGCCTCCAAAAACCGAGAGAAGACCAGCTAACAATATTGGCAGGGAGCAGCTGGTTCTGCCTCTTAAATCCCATTCCTTCCCCATACAAGCTTCCTTTCCTGTGATGAAAACATGAATGAACCCTAGCCAGTGTGGCTCAGTGGCCTGCCCACCAAAAGGTCTCAAGTTCCATTCTCAGTCAAGGGCACATACCTGGGGCAACTGGTCTATGTTTGTGTGTCTCACACATCAATGTTCCTCTCTCTCTCCTCTGTCTCTCTTCCCCTCCCTCCCTCCTTTCCACTCTCTTTGAAAAGTAATGGAAAAAAATATCCTTAGGTGAGGCTTAACAATAACAAAAACAGGAATGAGACAACTCCACCTCCATCCCCATAATCAAACTCATGTGACACTGCCCATCTAAAACCAAATTAGATTGAGATTTCAGTTTTTATAAATAATACCACAAAGGACATAATTGAGCTTTGAAAAAATATTTTTGAATTATTTCCCTATAATGAATTATGAAAAGGAAATTGTAGGGTAAAAAGATATGAACATAGTTACAAGATGTTGCTTATTAAATAAGTGTGTTTAATCTTCTTTCTAATTCCTTGTAAGAATAAAAGAACCATGAAAGACAGGAAAAATAGGTAAAAACGAATGAAGAACTACTTACTTTCAAGGACAACTTCTATCTAACTTACTTGCCAGTGAATTCTGAATATTGTCATAAGTAAAATATTCTAATGGGGAAAAGCTTAAGGACAAATCACAACAAAAAGAGAATACACGCAGAGAAAAGACAAGTTTGCTGTTCAACTGTGTCTGCGATGAAAAGATGGTCTAGACAGACAAAGACACGGGCATTTGCATACCCTGAGAACGGATGCCCAGCTCCAGGGTAACCTGTGGGTGGTACTGCATGTTGTGCTGCCTGCTTCAGCTGCAAACTAGGAGAAATGCTAGTTCTACTACCTTCATGATAAATAAGCTGATATACACACACACACAGGCACACACACACACACACCATAACCTACTAAATGAAAACGTGAAACAATGAGGCTAAAAAATGGAATTGTATCTTTTATACCATTTTTTTTTTTGCTTTTTATTCTTTCCACACAGATACCTACAAAGACTCAACTCTGTTATGGGGAAGAGGTCAGCGCTAACCCAAAATACAAGGTGAAAACAAATGCGATGTCATAGAAACTTACTTCAGCTAAAATCACATTCAGGATGTAGAGACATGTCTTTTGTTCACCAGATGTCGTCCAAATGAGGAAAGATAATACAACAGTTGGGAGTACCTTATAAATAACACACACGAGTTGTCTTATAGCCGCCAAGAAGTCTACGGCTCCTACTTCCTCCTTGGCTGAGCTTTTTGATCCCACTGCATATTCCTCCTGCTCTGTTCGCCTCCTAAGCTCCCCAACACCACAGACCTGAAAGCAGTATTGGGAATTATAGCCTCAACCATTCCCCCAGCCAACAATATCTGTTTCTCCATCACTTGACTACTGGCAAAGAACAGTCACCTGGGTCCTATTTCCACACTGCAGCTTCACATGACCACATCAACTGCCTACTAAATCGCTTCAAAGGACCAATTCCTCTCACAGTATAGCTTAACCACATGAAACTGCCAATATTTGACATTTTTGACCTAATAACACAGCAATTTCCCATGGTTCAATCTGATAGGGTTTACTTGGCTCATAGCAACTTCAACTTTTTCACAAATGCATTGTTACTTTTACCACTGTTGATATTCAAACCAATTAATCTGCCACCACACGACCAAGAATTGACTGCAAAGGACAAAATCTGTTCATCAAACTATGTTTTTAGCTCAGGGGAGGGATACAGAAATAAGTTAATTTTCCACATGTACCTTTCTACAGAGTTTGAATTGTTTGTGGTAAAGATATATTTCTTTTAAAATAAAAAGAAGTATCTGGAAAAGTTCTTTATAACAAGCTAATTGGCTAAACAGACTAAAATAACACTATAAAAGGTACACAGATGTGTAACTGAGGAATTAACATGCAACTACAATGCAATGACAATCATTGTAACTACAGTGTGATTCTTCACTACTACCTCCCCCTCACTGGGATATTGATTCAAATCCTTGCATTATAACACACAGCAGACCCTGTATCGGTCACAAATTTGCTCTATCACAGGTTAACCTGAAATGCTGACACGATTTCTTGTCTAAACAGTTACTTCCCTGCACTACGATTATTTGCTCAGTGTCAAAGATTCCTAGTTTTATTGTCTCTGATTCCTCCGAGTTGAACTTGTAAATGACCCACCAACTACTATTCCCTATTCCAGCTAATGTTACTCCTATTTGCCACTGGCAAGATACACATATAAGCAGGTAGTATGTAAATGATACACATGTAGTTCTTTTCTAATGTAAACATCTTGCTAGTAACTTCTGCAGAAACAAATGTTGCTAAGCAACAGGGTTGGCGATAGAGGAGGTTATGCTCCAAGTACTGTCTTTAGGCAGAAAAAAGACAACTTAGGAGCTAAGGGTTATAGAAGACGTGATAATAGAAGGGTTGTTTTTGTCTGGCTATAAAAACTAGGTGGTTTCTTTATTTGAACTATTTTAAACTGTGTTACACATGGGTCACATGTTCAGTTCCTAAGAATACTACAAAGTATGCAATAAAAAAAAGGTATGTGGTTTGGCACAATGCCCCTTATGTCTTTTGGTTAAGAAAAATAAACATTTGTATCAAAATAGCTATCACTGTTTGGCTACACTTCAATCAACTTCTCCTTACATGAAAGTATGTCAGTAACTATTATTGTATTCTTTTACAAATATAAAGGTAAGTTGAAAGTCAGAAAATACTTTCTTGGCCATGGCTGCAAGTCCTAGTGCCTAAGGGCATAGCACATAGGGCATTCGATTTGGTAAGATACTATCCAAGTGGTGGCACACTGTACGAATCCTCTGGAAAGCAGGATGATTTTACAGATATACAGGCACAGGGGACTTTAGCTCTACCCCGACCCTGTGTCAGAAAGTAGGCTGTTCATGTCACCACAGCCACGGCCACAGGTCCACAACAAGGTGCTTCTCAAAGTGTGGTCCTTTGGCCACCAACGTCAGCGTCAACCGGTGTACCTCATACTGATGCCCATTCAACAGGTCCTATTCCAAACCTACCAAATCGATAGGGATGGGGCCAAAAAAATCATCCAATAAATATTTATGTAACATCTACCATATGCCAATCGCTATTCAATCCTTATGCATCCTAAACTTTAAAATAACTGGGTATAGTTTTGATATGGAGGAATGGGAAGCAGGTTTATGGGGTGGATAGGTAGGTGGGTGAATGTATGTGTATGTCTGTGTTTATGCATTCCGTTCCATTGCAGTCTGCTCAGTGTTCCACAAGCAAATCAATAAAAACAGCAAGTCAATCGATCAGTTC
This sequence comes from Myotis davidii, assembly GCF_000327345.1. Taxonomy (NCBI): domain Eukaryota; kingdom Metazoa; phylum Chordata; class Mammalia; order Chiroptera; family Vespertilionidae; genus Myotis; species Myotis davidii. Next base: position 2,543,175 of record NW_006383018.1, on the reverse strand, counting down.
ACTTACCCAGTCTCTCTCTCTCTCTCTCTCTCTCTCTCTCTCTCTCTCTCTCTCTTTCTCTCTCTCTCCACCCCACACACACATAGCCATTGAGATAGATTCCACTGAAAGATATAAAGTTTTGAGCCAGAAGACAGAGAAATATCTTTATTCTGAAAAATTTATGGTATTTGATGCGTGTGGCTTTTTCCTTGTTCAATTAAAAAAAAACCTAAAATGTCAGCTCATAAAGTTTGTCAATAGAAATAAACTGATAAGGTTATGAGTATTTGGCCTTTTCAATCCCACAATTTCTAAAATCTGTGAAGAAATAAGGTTTTGTGTAAAAAGATTGCAGTAAGTACCTTATCAGAGTCGGAGCTTTGAGAAACAGATACAATTAGAAGATCTGGAGACATTGTAAACAGATTATGAGCACAAAAGGAAGAGAAGTGAAAAAGTATAAAAATGAATACACTTTTGATAGGGTAACTCTTACCCTTAAGTATCCCCTGCATTGAAATCCTAAACACTCCGCTACTTCATTTGACTGAAAAATAGAGTCAAAGCTATAAAAATGACCATTTGCAGTATAATTCAGTGGGAAGTGCACAGTTCCAGAGCCCTGTGCTTCTCACAGCATCAGTCAACCTTCAAGCAGCCACCTGCCCGTAGGCCTGGCCGAGGCCCTGAAATCCACGTTCATGCTGCCTCTGATCAGCAGGGACCACAGTGGGAACCCCGTCAGCTCCGAATGAGCTGTAGCACTCAGAGCCCTGGTCAAGGCACAGAAAAGAAACAATCAATGAATGCATAAATAAGTGGAACAGCAAATCAATGTTTCTCTCTCCCTCCCCCCCTCTCAAATTAAAATTTTTAAAAAGACCAATCGTCATATTATCTTTATAAAGTCACTATCTAGTTGTCAGAAACTGGTGACACTTTAGTAGAGCTAGATTTCATGAAATGTATTATAGAAATGCTTAAGATGAAACAGTTATCTACTATGGTAACTATATGAGTGAAATAAAAAGTTGCACAGTACATATTTTATGTTTCTAAATGAATAAAATGACTTCAAATTGTCGTGGTAGTTAAAACACAATTAAAAGCAGCCATTGAAGAAAAAAACCAAGGGGAAGAAAAATAGGTTTCTCTAATATGGTCTCAAATTTCTCAGAAATTTTGCACCTCTATCTCCACCACTGCCAACCAGGGGAACTGGATGGAGGGATAATTTGATCACACATTCATGTAGCTAGGAAACTGTCTGACTCCTGACACTTGCAGCCTAAAATGTTGTGACAATGGAGGGGCTTTTCTTAGTGTCTCTGTCCCTGCGCTTGTGACTGGTACTGACAGTAGCTCCTGCTCACACAGCCCGCCTTTCCATGCAGGAAGGCAGCTCCTGAGAACTGTGATGAACAGCCGCCCATTAGCATTAGCACTGTTTTCTCAAATGCATTCTACCTCCTATGGCCCACATTTCCTCTTCTAATAACATTTCAAATTCTAATAACATTCACACACAAACACACACACACACACTTAAAATCTTAGTGCACTGACTACATCTGTGATTTGACTTACACACATGGTGACGGACTCATCACACACAACTGAAACCATCCTCACAGAATTGTAAACCCAAGCGTCACCTTCAAGAGCATCTGGTCCAAACCTTCATCTGACAAGTGGGAAAGTAAACTACACAGAAAGTTGGCCACAGGTCCAAACCCTGACCTCCTGACTCCTCATTACAGTGCAGTTCTGTTTCAAAACAAGCATCTTCTGCTCCTCTCACTGTCTTTGTTTTCTTGTCTTTCTACCAGGTGGTTTGCTGTGATCGCGGTTTCCCTTTATCTTCATATCTGCCCAGATGTCGAGGGAAGAAAAACCTGAAGCTAAGAAGACTAAGACATCAGATATATCAGATATACCTGTGCAACTGTTCCCTTGCAGCATTACCACCTGGACTAAAGAGGCTTAAGAAGATGGCAATAAGTAAAGGAGAGAGCTAAAGGAGAATTTACTGTTCAAACTGGTTTTTAACATTGCCTTTATCTGATCAAGTCACTTCTCTTCTTAAATCCCTTCAATGTCTGCTTAACAGGATTTACAAGGACCTTCATGACAGGGCTCCTAAGGGAGGTCTCCCCTCAGCTCCTCGGACTGGACTCGCTGTCCTACTCGGAATTCCAGCCATCGGACATGAAGCTTCCTGCAGATCTCCAATTCATCACGTCCCCTCAGACCTCTGGGATGTCGTCTCTTCTGTTCCCTCTCCCAGAGCCTCTGAGACTCAGACACTCCAACCATCTCTTCAGATCTTAACTCAGCTCTCATTTCCTTTGGCAGCCCCTGCTGACCCCAGGGCTCAGGGTGGCAGCATTTCTCTCAGTCCCCAGCACCATGAGTCTTCCTGTGTTATAATGACCTGAGGACCTGTTTCCACCTGTCTGTATCCCCCACTCACTCATCATTTGCTCTTACTCCTGCTGTGCTCACTGCACTCAATTCACTGCCAGCTTTACAGAAGATGCCTAATACGTGAAGGTGGAATAATGCAGGCACAGATGAGAAGAATAAAATCCTAAATGATCGTTCACAAAGTGCCGCAAGCAGCACGCTCCCCAGCATCACAGTGTGGGGCAGACTGCTCAGCTCATCACACTGTGCCTCGTTCAGCCTAATATGTGGATCAAAATAAATCCGCGCTCATTTTCTGCACTGACAAACACACGGAGGCTGTATATTTCACTCCATTTTAAAAAGAAGCGAGGAAACATCCTGTAGGATATCACTGGCAGTTCTCCTTTCATAAGTAGGTGAAATGCTGTATACTAAAGCTATCACCAAAAAGGCACTATTATATTTCCACCCAGATTCCAGATTACGGCAAGATAGTAAAATATTTGTTTGACACTATAATTTATTTCTAAAAGCCCCTGTTAGAAACTAAAATTAGATGCTAACCATCTACCAAGCATGAGCTAAGCTCACAAACAATAAGGCGATATCAACGAGAACAGGAAGAGGTGTTCTCAGCCACACATGGGCTTACGGCAGAGTCAAACCCAACCCCCAGACCTGGTGTGCTTGGCCTGTGCAATGTTTTAGAAATTTATTAAGAAATCTGAAAAACTGGAGGATTTCACTCAAAATGCACAACTTTGGCTTTTCTAGGAAAGCCAGATGTGGATAAAAACTGTGTGTCTGGAGCTACACAACTGGCCCCTCACACAAGACATTGCTGCTCTGGACCCCTGCCCTCCTCATCCCCCCAGACCCCGAAATCTGTAATCTCTGAATTAATGTTTGAGTGTCATGTGTAAAAATCCAACATCACTTTGATTGTATAAGCTAAATTAATGATTATGAGGAAACTGGAAGCAACTAATTCAAAGTGGGTTTTATGAATCCCAAAGACTAAGAGAGTAAGGAGGGACCCGGAGCAGAAGAAGAAAGAGTAGCTATTGTAGTAAGATCACAATAATATAAGCAGAAATGAAATTATAGCCATTTCAAATTGTTCATCTCCAAGTCCCACTGAAGCCCACCAGGCAGAATGGGGACCCCTAGGATTACTAGAACAGCTTTCCTCCCCCCCCCCCACATCATTTTGAATAGAGATTCACTGACAGATTTAAATCAACAATGGAGGGCATTTAATCCAACCGATGCAGAATTAAGAATATATATTGTGGCCCAGAGAGATTGTCAAAGGTCATGTAATTTGGTATGTCACCTCCCCTCTCTAGTCCTCTTTTTCTGTAATTCATTCTCAGAAACTTAGGGAAGAAATGTCAGGTAGGGATTAGTCTTATATTTGCATCCTTGGAAAATTGGAAATAAAAAACTAAATGGGTTGATTCATGGCAGTAACAGTGAGTCTCTGGCCCAAACCATTATACCAGGGTCCTACCTGTGAAACGCTCCAGACAATACTTATGCGCTGACCGACCCCACCCCTCACACAAACAGAAGGACTGATGGGGAGGAGGACACCCACCAGGGAGGAAGCCTAAAGCCAGAAACTCAGAGCAAATTCATCCAAATATATCTAACAATGACAAGGATGCATGAAATAAATATATTCCTACGCTAATGGAGGCCAGATGTTTTTGAGATGGGAAGGGAGATGGGTTATCTCTCAAAAATTAAAATATTCCTCATTGCCCTTGAGAGCTTATTTGGAGGTTCTAGCAGGGGAATGGCAGCTACTCAAACGCCCTTGCCCGAAGACCAGGCCTCTCCTCTGGGGGGAAGGCCATCCCCTTAGGCCAAGTAGACAGCTTTGGGAGGGACACACTGTTGAGGTTGAGGGAGGGGGGCGACACCCGCCTCGCCAGCCAGATCAGCCCAATCAACCCTGGTGGTAAATGCGGTGACAGATGTAGCAGCCAGATCGCCCTCATATCCTCCTCATTGTCCTTGACCGAGCATTTCTCCAGGAGACTCACAGACAGATGCAGAAATAAGCTAAGATACCTTAATAAGAATGTTCTCTTCAGTGTTTTAATAAACAGTGAAATTTTTGAAATAATCTACACTGCCCATGTTAAATAAAATACAGCACATTCGTGTAACAAAAAATGTGTGTAGCCATTACAAAATGCAATAGTTCTTATGGAGCTTAATTATTTTTGCATACAAAAAAAAAAGGAGGATTAAACAGGAGCGGAACTTTTAGAAAATTCACCCAGAAGGAACAGACAGAATGAACTGTGGTGGAAAAGGAAGAAGTCCTTTCATATAAAAGTCACCCCTGAATGTACTATTCTAGTGACGTCTCGGCAGGACAGCTGTTAATGGACAGGAACCAGGTCATGGCCATCCCAGCTCAGTGGCATAGCAGTATCACCAAGGGGAAAAGCAATTCTCATTTTATTTCTTTCAGGAAAGTTCATAGAGGTATTACATTAACTGAAATGAAAATGTACATGTCTCATAAAAGGCTAGCATTGAGTGGTGCCCATAACTTGTCATATAAATAATATAATTTACTACAGTAAGAGCTTTGTTGGAAATGTATTCAAACCAATGGCACCAGAAGAGAGAGCTTAGCAAAAACAATTTCTGCTTGCCTGCACACTGTATATTTGAAATTGGACATTTTATTTCCTTGCTAGTTTAAAATTACCAATTGATTTGGGGGGTGGGGTTGATTACAAAAGAAATTCAAATAAAGAACTTAAATTTCTGATGGAAATTTCCCCCAGGAAATAATGTTTCCACTTAATGACTCTATCTTATTTTATTTTTTATTTTAAAAATAATTTATTTCTCAATTACGGTTGGCATATAATATTATATTAATTTCAGGTGTACAATATAGTATATAGACATGTATGTAACTTATGAAGTGATCACCCCAATAAGTCTGCTACTACCCGTCTGACACCATACATAGTTATTATATTATTGGCTATATTCCCCATGCTGCACTTACATCCCTGTGAATGTTTTTTATAACTGGCAATTTGTACAGCTTAATCCCTTCACCTCACTTAATGATTTTAAAAGAGGAAGAGTAAAAGGAAATCTTTAAAGAAGTAGAATGAAAACATTCACATCCAAAAAAACGTTTAACCAGATTTACATAATGTAATTTCTATCATTTAAATGCCTTCAAAATTTAGTATATGTAGTTTTAAAGCTCAAAGAAATATGTAATGCAATATTTTCTTATTAAATGTTAAGAGAACTGATTCATTCATTCAATAAAAGTTTACGTAGTCGCTACTATGTGAGTGGCACTGGATACACGTAACAAAAAGCACAATAGCACAAATCCTTCCCTCGTGATGCTTACCTTCTGCTGGGAAAAGACAGTAAGTAGAAAGAAAAACCAAAAAAAAAGCGGGTAACATATGTAATTTGTTAGAGTATAATAAGCACTAAGGAGAAGAAAAGACTTCCGTGCTTGGGGTTTCTCTTCCTTGCGGGATGTGACAAGGGAGCATTCAGCCAGATGGCCACAGGGTAACAGAGTCAGGCTTACTAACACAAGGAGAGAGCTGCACAGAGCTTATGGAGCCCTGCCTCTCCTCTGGACTTCTAATTGTGTGAGATAATACATTTCCTTTTCATTTAAACCAGGAGTGAAGATCAGCTGTGACTTGAAGCCCAAAACATTCTGTTACGTAAATGGCACTGAGATTTCCTTATCCACCATTTGTGGACTTCAGAAATGGTTAACATCACATGAACCAAACTCTGGAGCTTAGAAATGAAACAAGCATTTCTACCATCTCTTTTCAATGTGTGCAAATAAAATAAGAACCTACACCAGAAAATATAGAATATTCTATCTAGGTTTTCGGAAAAGATAACTTAAGCTTTGTCCTTCATTTACGGAAGAGCACAGGGAGTGGAAAGCTCCACTTCCTAACCCTGACACCGTGCGCTTTTCTCCCTGTTTTAGATGAACATGAGGTTGGCAGAAAGGGATCACTCACAGAGTCTAGACCAAACTCCTCACTGTGTAGATTAAAACTTGAGATCCTGGAAAGTGAACCCCGCTGGCCAAGGACAGGGTTATTAACAGCAGATTTCAAACTCACCTTTCCTTACCCCCAAACCTTACTACACTTCCACAGGCAGACTACCCCCAGGATTCAGTATTAACTGCCTATTACAGTAGCAATTAAAGTGCTTTTCTAATTTTTCAAAATCTTCTGGCTGAACTGGCACAGACTGTGTTGGCCTCTTGCTCTGTAAACGTGCCTGTTGCAAAGCCAAGGCACAACGAGAATTTTTTTTAAAAACCTATTACTACCTTTTAAACTACAAAATTAAAACTTGGTAGTTTGGTAACTGTGAAAATAGGATGAACACTCTTACCTTTTACTTACTAAAACTTTCAACTTGCTCTATCAGTAGAAGATTGGGGATGAGATATAGTTTTATCTCTAAACTGTCCTATACATGACATAGTCCAAAGCTTCATTACTTGAGGCAGAAATAGAATAAGAGTCATCCAGATTAGTTCCTGGCTATTGAATCTCCCTCTACAAGAATGTTCCTCCTTTCATCAGGAAGTGAACTCTGGCTTCTAGATCAGAAATTTCTCAAGAGACTACTCCCATCTCTCCTAAGCACAAAGGAAGTTTCTTCATTCCCAAGGGACAGGGCTCCTACTTCAGGCTGCCTTGCCACAGGTCTGAGTCCAAAAGTCCCCCTGCCACCATCTAAACACTAAGGAGACAAGAGCCACAGTGGCTCTCACATCCAGGACGCTTTTCATTCATGAAAATGATTAGGTAGGTTGTTTTCCCTCTAAACATTATGCTGCAAATCCAGAGCTGTACAGATAGCTCCCATACATACAAGGTCAACCTACTGAGATGGAGATTGTTAATTCCCAGTGGCTTAAGACTATCACCATCGATTAACTCCTTCATAAAAATAATCAATGAATAAATTTTCTGATAACATTGCAAAATTAATCTTTCAAATTTGAAACTTGCATCTCACTGTGACAAGTATAGATGACTTACGTTAAACTATAAGTATGTACTTTTTGAAGGAAAAAAAAAAGGACTGAAACTAAAGACTAGCAAGCCAAAATATTAGAGCTGAAAGGGAAATAGCATTATGTGGTGCCAATTTGGGGTCTATATAGAATTCATATAGTCTCCAAGCCAACATCAATAGCTCCTGTTGTTATTGCAGATGTGAATTTAAGGACCAATTACAATTTCTCTCATTACCTAAAACAAGCAAACTAAATAATTAACAACAGAAAAAGTCCTTACAGTGCAATAATTATGTCTTGGTCCCAATAAGACCAAGTGAGTGGAATTGGACCCAGGACCCCTCAGTCCACAGGCTGATGCTCTATCCACAGAGCCAAACCAGCTAGTCATCCCTTGGTTCTTAAAAATCACTCTAACAATTTCCCCAGTGGGGATAACTATGCAGCTATCTATTGTACTCATTTAAAATAAATCAGAGCTTTGGAAGGAAGATAGGGAGTTGCCAGGCTAGAAAAGATAGGAGGAAAGAATATCTTGGTTTGAGGATGATGGCTTCCAGAGACAGTGACAAAGTAATAAGACAGCCAGCCCCTTCTTAGAAAGTTGATATAGCCTGTCCTCAGAAGCAATTTACTTCAAGCCTCTGATCCGTCTATCCCAACGTTTAAATGACAGCTTAACTCTCACCCTTCATTCTTTAATATCTTTCCAAATGTCTACGAAGTCAGCATACAGTACATGCTGGCTTCACTCAACCGGATATCCCAGCAAGTAACCCTGTGTGTCAGAACAGAAAGGAGGGATGAAGAAGTGCCAAAATGCTAAGAAACAATTCCAAATAGGGGAAGAATTCACTATTCACAAGCGCTCGATAATGCATTCTACTTTGATTTTGAATGAAAACCATGCATAAAGCTCTGTAATAAATTACATTTCACTGAAACCAGTGGTTTATACTAGATTAGTGAATGTAAACACAGCATTTGATGAAGCCATTTGGAAGAAGTCTGAAAGATGACCAGGAAATAAAAGTATTTGTTTCTCACATGAAATATGTGATTTCTACAAGACTTTTCTAAAACTCCTGAGGCACAAATGTGCCATTGGTTTCTGTATCTTGAGAAACACATCACAGCAGGTAGAAACCATTAAGGGGCATATTCTAGGGGAAAGAGCAGATGGAGAGGAAGTAAGCAAATGGGCTTCCCTTTTACAACCTTTATCACTAGGAAGCTGCCTTGCTGTGGATTCCTCCACAGTGCAACAGTGGGACTGTTCGTCACTGGCTAATGAACTTCTTTCTAGGGAGTCAAGGGCATAAGCATAGAGGGGGAAAGCACAGGATTAGAACTCTGGAGACCAAGCTGTAGTCTCATTTCTACACTATTAGCTGTGCAACCCTGGCTAGTCAATTCACCTCTGGGAATTGCTTCATTTTTTTCCTTACCTCTTAAATAAATGGATGGACCAGATCTCAACCTTCTCTCACTCTAGCTTTCTAGAAAACGTTCTTACTTGAACACCAGCACATCTGCTGCGGCCAACACGACTGTGGTGAGTGTATGTCCCACAATTTCTACTATGGAAACAACAGTCAGACCATACATGTTTGTTAAAACAACACAAGCTTTCCCTTCACAACTCATACACAACCCACCCCAGGCTTGACAATCACTACACTAAGAGATGCTCAATGTGACTTTTGACACTAATGTTTCCAGACTCTAAATATCTAAGTTCATACTACAAAACCCAGGCACATCTTCTGAACAGAGACGGTGTCCACAAGTCCCTCTGAATCTGTCCGCCCACCTGCCCTGACAAGGGCAAGCAGGATCTAATAAAAATAATAAAAGATAAAGAAGAAGGGCGGCGCTTTGGGCTCCTAAATCCATCTCTGATGCTCTGGCCGTGCATCTCTGGGCCCAACATGTCTTTCTCCCCCAGAGATAACACATCCAGCCTTTGACAGAGGCCACAAAAAAGACAGAGCGTGATGGGAGAGTGGCCGCTGACCCACCTCTAGCTCCCTCTATGTAATCTGTGATAACTCTCATATCATGTTCTAAGCTTGTCATTCTGCATTCTAGAATTCTATTTCATTTGTAAATATTACTCAAAAATATTTTTCAGAAGTGTACCACATCCAAAAGCAACTCTCCATGGCATAAAAACTTCCTCTCACATAACCTTGGCAGGTGTTCACAGTGCCCAGAAATAATCACTGCTCTACAATCTATAAGACTAAGGGAAATGGCTCCATTATTTCATTTAATTCAAGAATCGATTCTTAATCTGGAAACCATAGGAAGCACCAGGTGTCCAAGAAACCCCTGAAGAGTATGCTCATTTTTGTGACTTTGTATTGACAGGGGAGGGTTGGTTGCTGACATCAGATTTCAAGAGTGTATAATCCAAAAGACGTGATCCAATAAAGGTAATAAAATATAAATAAATAGATAAGCAAATAAATAAATAAAATAAATATTTTCATACCAGTCAGATTATCGGTACTTTTCTATCCAAACTCTCTAACACAAGAATAAATCAAGGACACTCAACTCTATGCTGTTTCAACTAGACTCCCCTCCACTCTGATCAACCAAATAAACAAAATATCAACTTAATCACATTACCTAATTGTGCTGTTCATGTTTTTTTTTTTTTCATTTTCTAACTAGATACAAGCATCTTTTTTATTAATGTATTGGGGTGACATTGGTTAATAAAATTATATAGGTTTCAAGTGTACATTTCTCTGATAAATCACCTTTATGCTGCATTGTGTGCCCACCATCCAAAGTCAAATTTCTGCCATCACCATATATTTGACCCCCTTTATATAACAAGCCTGCTCTTCCTGGAATGATAACTAAATCACTCTGGATTACAAGAACTCTGGGAACATGTAGTTTTAAATAAAGACATAAGGGTCAAATCAAACCCACAGCATTAAAACCTCTGAGAATAAGTTTAGAAATCAATGTGCAATCATTTGGATATAGTTCAATATTTTCTTGATATAGTGTTTATCATGTTTAAGACAGTTTGATATATTGACACTATGCGTGTAAGTTGCAATTTATTTTAAAATTGTCAATTTTAAATGGAAATGTATAAGAGAGTTTTACTAGATTCTCACCAGCACTAGAATTCTTAAAACAAACTATATTTATAAATTTTGTTTTATTAGATTTACAAGAATAGTTTAAATACTTGGAGAAGTGCTGGTACTTAGATCAAGGCATTTGAATGCTAGAAAGAAGCAAATATATTCGATTTATAAATGCAGTTTAAAAGTGTTTATGGGAATTTAATTAACTAGGACTCTGATTGAGACTGATTAAGACTGTTTATTGGTACTCCTCTCGATCATTTTTGAACTGCAACCATGCAGGGGAAAACATCCTTCCAGCTTTTCTACCTCTATTAAACATTTATCGGCGCAACACTGACCACATTGGTGGTGGTGGTGGTCTTGTCAGAATGTGTTACATAATGCAGATGGAAATCTATTTAACCAGATTTGATGTAGATATTTTCAAAGATGGAAGAATTGTCCCTGTCAACTATTTTAGTTAATTCATATCTTCACTAATTGTCATCATTGCAAAGTTTTCAGTCCCCATATGGATTGCTGGATATAATAGGTCATGTGCTGTCCCTGTCCTTTGTAGCCTTTGTTACCTTAAGGACTCTAGTTATCCATTGATATGTTTAAGTACCAACCTTACCGGCTTAAAAATGTAAGCTTTTAACACTGCTCTCTCTATTCCGTATCCTTCCAATGAAAAGTGGAGTTGGGTTGCAGCACCAGAGAGAAATTCGGAAGGGGAATATTGAAGTAATGACTGGAGTAGGAGAAGAGGGAACCTATTTCCCTGGCCACAGGCGCTGGCGTATGTATGTGGAAATCTGCTGGGCAAGTCAAAACAATAGAAGAGTTACCCCCTATCTCTTGAATCTTCCAGAGATATCCCCCACTTTTTTATTCTATCACTATTGGAGAGTCAGTATTTGCAGCCAGTAGTCATATTTCCAACTGGATGCATCATTTTTACTCCCAATATGCTGTATAGAGAAGGAGTCAGGATGCTGTCTTCCCATGAATGGTACTCAGTAACAAACCAATTGCATTTTAGTTGGGCAATGCCCCTACCCACCCTTCAAATCCCTTCCACCATGCATTTCTGTTTCCCTTTTTGTTTGTTAGATTGTTCTGCTCCTCCTTCTCCTCAACCCACCACTCTTGGATCGTAATATAAAATTCTTTTACCATGTCAAGAAATTATTAAAAATACAGGTACATTGAAAAAAAAATACAGGTACTTCGATCACCGGCGGGGGGCAGGAGGGAGAGCACAGGGAAGAAGAGGTTGTTGGCCGCCTGAGATCTACATGGCAGCACGTAGAGGCCAGGACCCGGTCTCACGGGTTTTACCAATGCAGTTTGAAAGGTGCTCATGATCTATGTGGCGGCCAGGACCCAGTCTCATGGGGTTTGCAGTTTGAAAGGTGCTCGAGATCTACGTGGCGGTCTGGACCCGGTCTCAAGGGGTTTGCAGTTTGAAAGGTGCTCACAATCTACATGGCAGTCAGGACCCGGTCTCATGGGGTTTTACCCAAGCAGTCTGAAAGGTGCTCACGATTTTCTTAGCGCCCCCCCTGGGTTTCCGATCACTGTCAGTGGCAGGGGGCTTCTTCCTGCTCTCCCTTTCGCCTCCCAGCATTGTGCCTACATATGCAAATTAACCACGATCTTTGTTGGTGGTTAACTGCCATCTTTGTTGGCAATTAATTTGCATATCGCCCTAATTAGCCAATGGGAAGTGTAGCGAAGGTACAGTCAATTACCATGTTTGTCTATTATTAAATAGGATACCGTGCCAAAGGAAAAAAGATACATGGGAACTCTCTATATTTTCTGCTCGATTTTTCTACAGACTAAAAATATTATAAAAAAACAAAGTATATTAATTTTTTTTAAAATAAAACCACACATAAGCAATTGAGTATTCAAGTTTAGAGAAAAATAATTTTAATAATAATAAATTTAAAACTTATAAAGTAAGCCTCTTTTTTTTGTAACCTTTCCCAATCTTGCCTTCCTACCAGAACTGGCACCTCTACAGAGATAGCCAACAGTGGCCAAAGGTACTGAGTTCATGAAAAAGGAAATAGAGAAATCAATGATGCTTCATTCAACATTTCAGTCAAACGAGGGGACAAATAGCCTGGAAAGCTTTTGGGTTGTGAAATTATAGCATTTAAGAGCTTGCAATTTTACATACAATTCACCCGAACAGCTGGAATTAATCGGCATCCTTGCTCAGTTTCCCTGAGAAGAACTCTTCTAAGATAGCTATAATTGCAAAAGCAATTTCTTGAAATTTCTATCCGGATGACCAATCAAGACTTTAAATTAAAGAATAAAACTGCTAGGAGTTTTGACTAACAAAAGCATAACTACTACATTCTGAGTTGTCATTTTTATGTTAATCTACTCTCAAAGGATCCTTTCCAAAACATGAGTAATGAAATTTTTAAGCAGTGATAAATTTCTGATGCAAGGATTTTATCAAGCAGAATAAGTCCTATTGTCAAGAATTTATTAACAACAATTCACACATTTTCCAAGTCCCTAACATTAAAGTCTATACAATTTGAAAAAATCTGTTAGTAAGAAGTATATTTGCTATAATTTGCATACTACGCAATCTTTTTTTTTTAAGTTGTAAAAAAAAAAACCCTGATAAAAAACAACAATCATGTCTCCACTACCTATACAACAGCAAGAAAACTTCCAAGCCTTCTTCTGAATAGTTTTGCCAAAATGCAGGCATGCACACACAGACACAGGTTTTTTGTTTTGTTTTGTTGAGAAAATCAAAACAGAGAACCACACAAAGGATGAAGTTGCTCACTCTTTGACAAGTCATGAAGCCTTGCTTTCTTCTAGCCTCTCAGAAACACCAACTTAGTTTTAAGATGTGGAATAAGATAGGGAGTTCATCCAAAAAGATGCTCTCTTTTTTTCTTTTTTTTTTTTTTGCTGGAGTTTTGAAACATGAAGACTAACCAGTGCATATTTAAAGTTTGGGAAAATGGTTAAAATGGCATGCATGTGAGGAACAGGGTTAATTCTTGAGTAATTTTATGATCATCGGTTTCATCTCCTAATGACACTTTATTCAGCACTTCCATTTGGGAAGGTTCTGTCCCCACTCAGCAGTACCCAGTCAAATGCCAGCATGGGCTCTATACTGGAAGTCGTCCCTCTGTACCCACTCGGTGCCTGAGAAGTCCGAGTCCCAGTTAGAGTTAAATGCAAAATCCTGTTGGTACAATTCATTAAAATACCATTTGCCTATAATAGCTAATATAAAATTAAATTAAAAATAAATGAAATTAAAATAATCATTTCCAAGTTACCAGTTTGTACACACATGTCTTCACTACTTATACCACAGCAAGAAAGGCAGAGGCAATGACTACTGAACCTCTGAAACAAATGTTTTCTAGCTCTGAATTAGTCCCTCTCAGAGTACTTGGATTTAATTTTTTGATATAATTATGCTGTGGTTTTAGTGGTTTTGTAAAGTATTTCACTTAAAGAGATGATTTGCAAATGACTACAATATTGCCATTATCTCTCATTTATACAAAAATGTTCCTGGCGTGCCCTAGGAACCCTTCATAAATCTCAGTCGCTGAATTGGAGGCATCCTCCGTTAAATTAGCAAGTCAGATGCTCACTTACACCTGCAGATGGCTGCATTTCAGGCTGTGAATCAGAGTACAGAGTATAGAACAGGGGTGGGCAAACTTTTTGACTCGAGGGCCACAATGGGTTCTTAAACTGGACCGAAGGTCCGGAACAAAAGCATGGATGGAGTGTTTGTGTGAAATAATATAAATTCAAAGTAAACATCATTACATAAAAGGGTACGGTCTTTTTTTTTTTTTTTAGTTTTATTCATTTCAAACGGGCTGGATCCGGCCCGCGGGCCGTAGTTTGCCCACGACTGGTATAGAAGCACAGTCTCTATCTCCCAGCAACACCATGAAACTCAAGTCACTTTTACTAAGTACATAAACTTCAGTTATGCCCATAATCCTACTCTTGATGAATAGGCCTCAAGTGATTCAGATGCTCATTTGGCCAAGAATCTTGAATTGAAGCCAAAGTTCCCGCAATGTAGGCTGTTCAACTACAGGTAACCTTTCATGATTTCCTGAGGAGAATTTAATTGCTTGTTTGAGCCAAAAAGGGCAAAAACTGCAAATCTACCAAAACAACTTAATCAGTAAATATCTGAAATATTGCCAGCAAAGGACAGTTCAATCTTTGTGGCCATCTGACGCAAAGCATTACTGTCTATTTTAAATTATTATTATTGCTGTGATTATATCATCAACACCATGTTACTATCATTACATTATTATCATCATTACCATGTCTATTACTTATACTATTAACAAAAAATAACTTATTTTATAGCACTTGACAACCTCATAAACCCAGGAGATGGTGATAGTAGCCATATAGAGCAAAATGGCAAAGTACATTATTTCTCGACCCTTTTTAAAGATACAGACACTCAGCTTAGTTGAATAACTTCTCCAAGGACATACAGCAGCGCACAAGTGGCAGGGGGTTGAAAACAGTTCTTCTTCACATTCACATTCTTTCCACTACACCAGTCTACCTCTTATGAGTTACCATTTTGCTGGGATTTATGAGGACAAAGGTAGGATTATTGATTACCCAATTGAATCACGGCTCCTCTAAGAGCAACTGATTCCAAAACAATTTTAATAATGTCCCCTACAAACATCGTGTTCACTCTTAGGATGATGCAGCCACACTCCTTCACTAAGGCTTTGGTTTTTCTCACCTATAAAATAAAGAATCCCAGGAGCTACACCTCACAGGATAGCTCTGTGGATTAGATGAGATAATACATGCAAAGCAGGAACTCAAGTGCTCAACTCAAGAGTCCATAAAGAATCAGCGTTGTTTGTCATTGTGATTCATTTTCAAAAACTCAGCTCTAGGCACACCTACCACTGTTAACATAAGCCTTTCCTGACAAACCCCATCTCACAAGAACCTTCAGTTACTTTGAATGCCCTTTGTATTTATGAAAGATTTTGTACTACTTGCTAATATATGACCATAAAATTGTTGTTTAGTTCTTTCACGTAATTCTGTGTTATTTGTTTGAAGAGGAAGGATTGCTTCTTTCTATTTATTTGTATTTCCCAAACATGCTAGAAGCACTTACTATGTGATACCTGTACTGAAATACTGTGCATTCAAAATGACCTTTAACGTAATGGGATCATTGGTCCAGGGCATTCAAAATCTGGAAATGTGTATCCTCTCTGTTCCAGCCCGATGTCACCACAGCAGTAAACATTGCAGCCTTCATAGGCAATAATATTGTAATAACTATGCAAGTTGATATATGGGCAATCACTTGACGAAGCAGACAGAGAGGTTCCTACACAAGAAACTGAAATGTTGAATGGGACTATAGTGGAGCCGCCCTCTTCAGTGACAACACACCCATCCCTTGGCTGCTGCTCCACAGCTGTGTCCTTTTTTGAAAAGAGCCCTTGGTGGTGGGGAAAGCCTTCCCCAAGTTCATGCCTCCTCTCAGGGGGTTGACTTGCTCAGAGCCATTTGAGGAGGCAGAAAGGACTGACACAGTGGTTACAGAGCAAAGGGTAGCCTGCGGGAGAGTAGGGGGTCTTTGAAATGGGTCACATCAGTGGCCTCGAGAGACACTAAGGGGGCATAAGGGTCTGACCCTTTACTTGATTTGCAACTATGAAAGCCCATTCCAGCTCTAGAACACTCTGCAGGATTAGCTGGGGCTTCAGGTACAATTTCATTGCAGGTCCACACCTCTTTCTGCCCAATCCTGCCTTCCTCACTTCCCAAAGGTTTATCTCCTGAAGCACCACCCCCTCCCCAATAAACCTGCCTGCAACTCTGCCTCCAAGTCTGTTTCCAGAGAACCCAACCTAAAATCGTGCTTAATGAGGGCTTTGAAAGGAGGAACAGTGAATTAGAGGGACTCAGAAAGGACATCATTTCAGGCACTTTTACCACTTTATGCCTGGACAGGAAAACAGCAATAAAGAGGAAGAGCAAAGGGACAAAAGTGGTAGCCATTCTGATGAAAACTCGACAATGTTGACAAATTACTCATGAGGAGACAGAGGAGTCTAACATAACATGACCCCAGCACAAAAAAAAAAAAAACAACAAACTGATTTCTTAATGTTGACCTTCAATGCAATGGAATCACTGGTCCAGGGAATTCAAAATAGAATTTAGTTTGGTCATGTTGAGTTGCAGATAGTAGCAATACATTCAATAAGAGTTATATTAAGGTGTCTGAATTTGGGGGCTAAAATAGTCCAGGCTAGAGATGTGAATTGGGAAAGCAGCACAGAGAGGTGACAGCTAATACATCAGGGTAGATGAACTTGGGTGAGGAAGTGAAGAGAGCCAAGGCCATGGGTGAGCAAAGAAAATAGAAAGAGGAGGAAACAGAAGAGAGAGGACTTCAAGATGCCAGATTTAACAAATAAAAATACAAGACAGGCCAGTTAAATATGGCAGTGGGTCCTGCATTTCTTCAGTGGCAGCAGCACAGTGTCAAATTACAAAATACAGTTAAGGATGACCAAGAATTTGAAAAGGTGATTGGTTTTTGCTAAGTGGAAGTCACCAGTTATCTTTTAAGGGAAAACATTCTAGTTTTTACTTGAAAAATTCTATGCAACATTAATTGATTCCTATGTGTGAATTACTGTGTTGGTTTTCTTAATTGAGTTCTAATCAAATTATTCTTTTACCAACATTATCTCAAAGGAGGGAATTTCATTGCCCCTTAAAGGAAAGGGCAAATGTTAGGCATTAGAAGTCCTCCTCTGCCTACTGAGGGAAGGTTACTATTCCTCAGAAGACTGGCTGTCTACATTAATATTATAAATGGCCATTCAAAACCTTGAAGAAATGTCTTCTCTTTCGTCTCTGAGGGTCACAAATAGCTTAGAGTGATTCCATGAACTCAGGAGGCCTACAGCAATTAAGTAGATGACAGTTTCCTACATGTTTATTTCTATGAAATTTTTTTAAAAAATAACACCCATCAGGGAAATGAAGAACATGAGTCACACTTATTAAACATGAGTTATCTAAAATGAGATTTTAATTTGCAGGGGTGCATTGATGTATCTATTCACGTGCATGCATGCAGAAAGGACTGGATCCTGGAAATGTCGGCCTTAAAGAAAGCTTGCTAGATATCCTCTTGGTCACATATACAGACCCAATCACTTCTGTTTCTTCCTTGTAAACAAAAATAAATAAATAAATAAATAAACATAAGAAAAGTCTATAGGCTTGAAAATCTGAGCTCTTGACTATCATCTCAAATTTGCTTTTGCATTATACTCCATCTTTGAAGCATAAAGGCCATGCACTGCCCTCCAATGACACATAAAGCTCTCACTAACAACTCCATGCACATGCCAGAGCAATACATCACCATACTTAAGGATTTGCTTAGATGCTTTATGTAGCCCAAAAGCAATTTACAGCTTCATCAAATCAATGAAATAATATACCCATATATTACTTTGGTCATATTTTTGCTCCAAGTACCATAGTATATATAATAAAAAGGCAGCATATGGAAAGTGTGGGTAACAAATGATATACATACAAAAAAATATTGATTATTTGCTCTTGGTGGGTTTTAAGATTTTGTTTTACTCAAAACCTTTTAGATTGATGAAGGTGTGACTGAAGCCATGAAACAGGACTTGCCTATAAACATTGCAGGTAATTTTCTGTCTCATGCATAAAATTCAGAGTTGAGGAAACATATTCCTAACAAACCAAATTTACTATCATTGGCTTGCTTAGAATAACTTTATTACTTTATTTGTAATGGTTTAGTAAATCTGAAATTATAATAGGATCCGCTTAATGGCAATATGTGCAACAATCCTCTACAATGATGTACTACTGAGCTAAGGTCGCTGGAAATATATGTGTCTAGAAGTATACTTTTTCAAGCTGTAGCTGAACTACCAGAGTTCCCCAATTTTGAACATTTTCAAGCATTCATTTAAAAATGAAATTATGTAATAAGCATCTGTACTTCCATGTTTTTCCATTTTCAGTTTGATTTTGTTCCCCTGATAGGCAACACTTCAAAAATACTGGGTTTTTGCAGTAATTATTCCACCATGTGTGGTATCAGCAAGTTCTGCTATATTAATCACCTTATGAAATAGCAGGGTGTCTAGTATCTGGTTAATCTCTGTTCCAAAGATTTCACTGGTCATAGAGAAATCCCTGCCAGGCAAGTTTCAATTGTTTTCTAATCACACTCGTGATTCTGCTAGAGAGGACTGCATGTGTTAGGCTGTGAGAGGAAATCTGGAGCAAGAGTGAAGGAAGGGTCCGCGGCTCTGGGCCAAACAAGTAGTAAATCACTGAGGGGTAAGTCTCACCCTCTCTGACCCTGCCTCTGGGAAGCAGCATGTCCTCGGGGTAAGAGCTGTGCTGTAGAGTCTACTGGACCTAGGTTTGAATCTATCTGGTGGCCAATCCTGTGGGTTTACCATCTGCTGGACGGAATGGGTAGGTGAAGGACTTACTGGTTCCCTTTACCCCCATCAACCATCTGCAACATTCCAAACGTATGAGCAGAATAGAAGATCCACACCAACCCTGGAAGTCCCTGAGAGTGTAGAAATGTACCTCTTCCCACAAGGCTTACAATTAAAGGCACTTAGAAAGCAACGTCACAGCTATTTGTGAAATGTCTAGGATGCATTTAGAACTTTTAGAAAATGCTCTTAAATAAACAAACAGAACCATGGAAACTGCCTTAAATCTGGCAAAAAAAGAAAAAGATGATGCCCCTACAGAAAAATGTGTCCTAGTCTTCATCAAAAAAATGTGATAATCATAAGTACTTCTGTGAAACCAAGTTGTCGTCATTAAATCTGCCCCTGCCGGTTCCCACCCACATGAGCCCTAAACTTCAGGACAGAAGGCAGGAGTGTCAGCTCACAGATGACAGAACTACTGCCAAGTTCCTGCTTATTATTTCCTTTAATTCTTTTTCTTGGGCCCTGTTCAAATTGTTAGGGCTTTTTTTTTCTTTTTCTTTTTGTTTTTAATGCTATTATCAGTTCAATTCTTAGGAGTATACTGCTCAGGGATGTGATTGAGATGGCACATGTCCAAAAAACATAAATGTCCTACACTAACTTTCCTTTAACTCTCTACTTCTAAACTTTTCCCGTGATAAGCTATACAGTGCATTTTCTCCACATATGGTATTAATTTGCTTTTTACAAAATTGAAATGGGAATTACTTGATGGTCTTTTGAAGAGTTCCACCACATTCCAAAATGTCAGAGGAAAATGAGAAATACAGAGAAAGCTAAATGACGTATCTTTTTGGCACATCCACCAAGATGAGATACGTTCTGTGGTGAGAGCTGCATTCTAAAGATGTGATTCATGCCAGATCTCTAACCATCTTTGCTATTGTAAAGACTCCCACAACTGTCACTCCAGGCCTGAGCACTCCTGATCTTGGTAGTTCAAATGGCCTACTCAACTCTCTAGGTCTTAGTCTTTTCTTCATAAATTGAAGGAACCAGATGACACAATCACTAAAGTTTCTCTCAGCCAATAATCCTGATCCAGTGATCTGTACTGGGATATATGGCTATCGCTGCAAAGTAATCATATGAAACATCTATTCAAACATGGACTCTAAAACTACTGCTACTCCTGGCTTCCTTGTTTCTCTAAATGGTTCTATCAACCTCCAAGTCACCCTTGCTTAAGACACTCAGCTCCTCACTAATCCCCCTTGACCAGACACATTCTTCTTCTTCAGCATCTTGTTCTGTCTCCTCTTTCCCAGTCTTCAGGACATTCTTTCATAGATTTGTGGTCTCTTGGTTTTTTCCTCACCAATTATCCCAGATGCCCTGCCACGTTAACAATCCAGCATCAACAATAAAACTCCTGCTACAGGAACAAATGTGAGAGTAATTTTAAAAAAAATAACAATGAACACAAGAACATCTAGAGCAGTGGTTCCCAACGTGGAGCACATGCCCCACAGGAGAATTTTATTTTTGAGGGGGACAATTTGAGAATGAGTTATTAACAGTAATTTTTTTGGATTTCTTATGGTTCTATATTCATATATAAGTATATATTGTGACATATTTATGCATTTCAGCTCTCTATTACATGCTTTGAAACTATATTTGCTATTTTTCATACCATTTCATTTTATTTTTTAACAATTTCTTAGTGATTTCTTCCTCAGTGCTTCAACTGTCCTTTCATTTTTTATTTTTCTCTTTCATGGATGCCATCTTCTTTGGAAGCTTGTTTAGACCAAGTTAATGGCCTTTTAAGCTTCCTCCATGTGGACAGGAGTCACTTGTTGAATAATAAGAATTATATGTCACAGGGGAGGCATCAGGATTTTAGAGATGCTTAGGTGGGGCATGGCCAAAAAAGGTTGGGAACCACTGATCTAGAGTTTTCATTAGAAAACATTAAGCAGCAACCAATACATTCACCATCAAGAGCTCTAATTGCTCTTTGCCAGTCAAACTGGTGATTGGGGGGAGGGGGGGAGTGATAGTTCCTACCTTAGCCAGCTTCCCTAGCAGGCAAGCCTTTCCCTGGTCATTTCCCTGTATGAATCCTATCTATCTGTTATGGTCTGAATGTTTGTGCAAATCTCTACCCTCCACCGGCCCGAATTCACATGTTGTTATTCTAACTCCCAAAGGTGATGGTATTAATAGTTGGGGCCTTGGGGAAGCCATTAGGTCATGAGGGTGTTACCCTCAAGAATGGGATTAATGATCTTTAAAAAGTTCCCACAGAGCCCTGGCCCGTGTGATCAGCAGTTAGAACACTGCCATGCCACCACTGGCATGTATACCAAAGGCTCACAGATTGGATTCCTGGTCAAGGGCATGTACCTGGGTTGTGGTCCACTCCATGCCCACAGTTCAGTGCATGGAAGCTGCCTCTACTCCTTGTTCTTTCCCTCCTGAAATGAATGTATGCCAATAGATTGTATTTTTATAAAGCAACTTGTAATAGCTATGATCATTTATATCATGATAAGCTATTTATACATAGATTATGAATTGCCATCACTCTTCTAAATTAGTCAAGAAATTTTGAAGGGAAAAGGTATCATCTTTGGAACAAACACCTCAGTTAAAAGACCCCAGTTAAAATCCTAACTTAGTTTTTTACTAGCAAATTGTTTGAAATAACACAATTTATCTCTAGGCTTCAATTCCTCATCTATAATTTTGAGATGTTGATGCCTATATTTACCATAGGATTATTGTCGGAATTAAATGAGAGAACCTTTTTAAAAGGTTAGCACAGAAGATATCAAAAAAGACCATGAAGATTTTTAGCCACTTATACATGCCTTCGAATAGAGCTAGTTACATAATCCTTCTTAAAATGTTTTAAATATAAATGTATCATAGTTCAATTTATATATTTCCAAAAAAATTTATATTTCCAAATATAAGAGAACAAAGTGTAATATAATTTTTTTATAAATTTAAAGCAGACAAGAAAAAGTTACTTGATCTTAAAAACTCTAACTTTTAAAATTAGACATAAAAAGAAAACACGATTTTCATAGTTTTTAAAGTCACATATCTAACAGCTTGCAAATTTTTTGTTGATATCAATTGGCAGACACCCATCAAATTACTCAGACTTACAAAGAATAACAATTTTATCAATTTTCATAAACTTACTTAGAATCAAAGTCTAGACGCATGGATTTTTACCTTCCATTTACAAATTTTTTGTCTGTCAATTGCCAAATGCTCAGAAGCGATTCATGTTCATTTTTGCAGTAACAGACACAAAGGGTTATTAGAGAGTTTAAAAGAAATATTGTAAACACAGTAAATGTACATCGCATTATAGCATGTGTGTATGAAGAATACCAATGATACAATTATACACCTTTATCTCTGTAAAAATTCATGCTGGTACTATTATTTTAATCATGAAGCTCTAAGATCAGATAGTCTAACCCCTTCATTTCATAGATAAGGAAACTGAAGAACAATACCTTAAGTGACTCACTCATAATCACATACTTAGTAGCACAGTTTCTATCAAGAGTCAAAATTTTGACTTGTTGTATGATGCTTTCCCAACTTCACTTTTCTGCTTCTTAGCAGCATTAAAAACTATCTATGTACAACTTTGCTCATATAGGTTCCTACTATATGCAGTGTAATAGAATAAAAAGAAATGACTTGGAGTTTATTAACTCACTTATTCATTGACTCACATATCAACATGTGTTAAATGGCTATCATGTGTGAGTCACTTATCTGGGCACAGATAGAAGACCCAAGCTGACTCTATACCTGCACATCATTATTTATATGACTTTGGACAAAAATTTCTTTAGATCCCAGCTTCTTAATTACTAAAGTGAAGATAATAGCATCAACCTTCCTCATGATGTTGAAAGATTAAATGAGATCATGAACTTGAAAGTGCCAAGTAAGGTTCCCAGTATAGGTTCAACTGACTTATTATATAAATTGCACTACCATATAAACAACTGCCACATGAATATCAGACTTCAAACTTAACATGTTAACATTGCACTCACTATTTTTACCTTCTTATACCTACCTCCACCTTGTAGCCCTTTTCCTAGTATTGGCTCCACTATCTAACTAATTACTCCAGCCAGAATCCTGGAGTTCCTCCCTCTCTTTATCCATCTCTCCCTACTGCCAAGACCTTTTATAGACCCTCATCATTTTTTTGCCTTAAATACCTCAATACTTCTTAGTCCCTGTATACTAGCCACATGGCCTGAACGGAAAATAAGAAGATTCAATAAGATTCTGTATGTTGAATGGTGAGAGTCCCCCACTGCCTGCATCGCTTACCATGATATGGGCAGCAAATTTAAAACCTCTAGACAGGTGATTAAATAATTCCTTCTGTAGAAATTTAAGTCTCTTCCCAAGAAAAGACCTCTACATACTGACATCTGAGGGGCTGTGAAGAGAAAAAAACTATCTAACTCATCCCCATCACCCTACAATGAAGCTCACCAAACAAGAACATTCACT
>NW_006383018.1:2517644-2519254 GCF_000327345.1 Myotis davidii | reverse complement strand
AGAAAATACAAACACAGGAACAGATGGCTGCCCTCCACTCCTTCCTCAGCACTGTAGTCTGTTCTGTTATGGAAGGAGCTTATGCTCCAGGAGGCCCCCCCTGCCCCCCACTTCCCATCTGTGCCCACCTTCTCAATTCGGCTTCCTCGAGCCTGAAAGAGAGAGTCCAGATCAGGAAAAAAGGAGGGAATGAAAGAGCTGACTTCCCTGGCAGATTTCCTCTCTCACCAGGAAGGTATCCAGACATTGGAAATTCAAAAATCATCTTCTCAAGGAAAATATATTACAACAAATATTTCAGTTCTATTTGATCTTAAGAGCTATGTAATTGTTAGACTGCATAAATAGATTTTTAAGACTCTTGAGAACAGCATAGGATCCCAATCAAAATTTTTATTTTGTCTTGGAATAAATGTGCTTGAAGTCCTAACAATCAAGATACAGAACTATGGAAGTAGACTGTTCTCATTTCATATCTACTTAGCAGCTTTGGGGATCTCTATTTTACCAGTTCTCTCTGCTTTCAACCTAACTACCAATGCCTCAGTCATACTCACTACCCTGCCTGACATTATCTTTCTCCATGCAAGCTACAGTTCATGAGTCCTTCAATCATCCAGGGAAGTAATACTTTAAAAAAAAAAATTCAAAACAACAAAAGAACCTATGTAGAAAGAAAGAAAAAATCAGCTTGAAGAAAGTTCATGCATCCATTTGTCTAATATATGCACCCTTAGTAAAAACAAAGCACTGAAGAGTTTGATCAAAGCCATTATTCAATCCACTTTTCTCCTAAGCTTTGCAAAGTGCATGCATTTTCCAGTGTCCACTATTACCTACAAATCTCTCTGTGAAATAGAGGAATAAACACACTGGTAGTTGGGTGAAATTGATGTCTCCCCAAAACCCATGCCCACTCAGAAGCTCAGAATATAACCTTATTTGCAAATAGTGTCTTTGCAGATATAATTAGCTAAGTTGAACATGTACAGTAATAAGGTAGGCCATAAGTCCAGCAAATACAGTTCCTAAAAGAACAGAAAAAAAAACAAGGAAGAAGGCCACGTGATGACAGAGAGAGAGAATTTAATGATGCAAAAATACTAGTAAGCCAAGGAACATAAAGGATTGCTGGGGGCCACCAGAAGCCAGGAAGAGACCAGAAAGGATTCTCCCCTAGGTTCCTTCAGAGGGAGCATGTCCTGCCGGTACTTTGATTTGGGACTTCCAGTCTCCAGATCTGTGAGAGAATAAATTTCTGTTCTTTTAAGCCACCAAGTTTGTGGTAATTTATACGACAGCCCTGGGAAGGTAAGGGAATACCCCAAACTTGAAATGCAAAATATGAAACTCAGATTGTTTAATTACCAGTTGAATTACAACTCAGATATCAAACCTAACATTCAAGCTTCCTAAGCAATTATGTCAGACAGCTACAGGAAACATAATTGTGTGGTTTTAAAAAAGCAACAACAAAAATAAAGAGGCTGTGATGTAAGATAGCTGTGATGACAAAAAATCAAATAGCAGTCAACCAACATTTTTTTTTTTTGGACTCTTAACCAACATTTTTAAGGCTCAATTAAAATCAGCCTTACTTCTATTTCATA
>NW_006383018.1:2515458-2516605 GCF_000327345.1 Myotis davidii | reverse complement strand
AGTGTGGCTCAGGGATTGAGCTTCCACCTATGAACCAGGAGGTCACGGTTCAATTCCCAGTCAGGGCACATGCCCAGGTTGCAGGCTCAATTCCCAGAGAGGGGCATGCAGGAGACAGCCGGTCACCGATTCTCTCTCATCATTGATATTTCTCTCTTTCTCTTTCTCTCTCTCTGTCTCTCTCTCTCTCTCTCTCTCTCTCTCTCTCTCTCTCTCCCCCTTTCCTTTCTTCTTTCTCTTTAAAAAAAATCAATAAAACTTTTTTTAAATATACATTTTTAAGTTGTTTTAAAGCTGGCAAATCCTAAGAAATTCCATCTACTCCCTTTCAAGCCTATCTTGTGATTCTTTATGAGTACCATTAAAACCATGACCATATCAAATAAAGACTTTAAATCAAAAGAGAAAAGCTGGCCCTCACTACTGCTCTTTAATTCTCTAAGCTGCCATCAAAGATAGAATGAGTTTCAAAGCACCTGCACCTGAATGAAGCCATTAAGCACTCTAGTTCTTTTTTTTTTTTGGACTCTTAACCAACATTTTTAAGGCTCAATTAAAATCAGCCTTACTTTCTATTTCATACCATTACCAACTTTATAAAAATACTATCAATAACATAGATAATTTATATACCAAACTCATTGTGCTATTAAAATATTTAATTATATAATTAAATTATAATTACACAATTAAGTAACGATTAAAGGATCAATTATTCATTTTACTAGCAGTTTAATTGTTTCCACATAAAAAGATGTTGTCTTTCTTAATCTCCTCTTGAATTTCTATCTACCTCTGCCTTCCTGGGTATGTTAGTTTTTATTAGAAATCTAAAATGTTTCACCGAAGTTCTAATAGAATAAACGAGGGGGTAGGGGGGCACGTGAAATCAACTAAGGGGTAAACCAAACAAAGACTCAGATTCTGGAAAAGGGTGGAAAGAGGGAGAGAGAGGAAAGCTGGGTAAAGCATACAGGACTACTGGAACAGGCATTAAAAAGATTATATTCAAATAATGAGTTCCATACTCTTCAGCTTACCACTACGGGGTTCTTTTCCTTCTCCATGCCTAGACTCTGTCTTAGCTACACTGATGGGCCTGTTTCCTTTACTCTTTTTGACCCTGGCTTGCCCTCCCCAGCTGGCG
>NW_006383018.1:2512419-2514282 GCF_000327345.1 Myotis davidii | reverse complement strand
TCTAAATACCCAGGTAAGCTTATAAGTGGCAAGCAGCCACTTGAACACTACGCTACTGTGCACAGTGCTTTCCTTTGAAATCTTCCTGCTGTTGACATTTTGTGAATAAGGAAATTGACCAAAACAGCAGAAAAGAGGCAAACTAAAATTAAAGTGTTGCATGGAAATTGCACAGGCCATGCTACTCCCTCCTCAGTGTAAAAACGAACACATTGTAAGCATCTCCCACTTTCATCCTAAATATTTCAAGCTCTACCACTAGCCACACAGAGGAGTTAATGTGCACAGATTTCAAGAAGTAGTAATGGTGAAGGATTATGAGCATTGCTGATAGCTTTTGTTTTCACACATAAATAACAGAAAAACTAAGACTATGAAAGGCAGGAATGAGAAGGCAAAAGAGAAACAAATAAACAAGACTGAACCAGAAATTAATTCTTCTCCTTATTATAGGGTCATTTATATCCACAAAAATCACTCAGAAGTCAGTTTTTATTAGGAAAACCTCAAAGTATTTTATTCAAAAGAAAATGCAATGTCATTTTGTGATCAGTTCCTACAGGCTTCAACAATCCCTGCTTCATTCTCTGATCTCCAGAGCAGTCAAACTCTGAGTTTAAAGACTCCTTGGGAAATGAAATCCACAATGTAGAGGTAGCCCCTGGATAACAGCCGCTTAAAAAGATTATATTCAAATAATGAGTTCCATACTCTTCAGCTTACCACTACGGGGTTCTTTTCCTTCTCCATGCCTAGACTCTGTCTTAGCTACACTGATGGGCCTGTTTCCTTTACTCTTTTTGACCCTGGCTTGCCCTACACAGATGGCGCCTCACGATATTTATTGAATAATATGCCTGCACTTTCATAAACCAGCTTTTCTCCTACATTCACTCCCCCCCCCACTCTATCTTTTTGGCTTACCTTAATTTAATGGCAATAATGTAACC
Source organism: Myotis davidii (assembly GCF_000327345.1). Taxonomy (NCBI): domain Eukaryota; kingdom Metazoa; phylum Chordata; class Mammalia; order Chiroptera; family Vespertilionidae; genus Myotis; species Myotis davidii. The sequence continues at coordinate 2,513,332 of NW_006383018.1, read as the reverse complement.
CTCTGTATGAAACAAATATGCAGTACAAACTCAAATTTTCTTCTTAAAATTCTCCCTATCATAGCTTAATGTTAAGTGCGGGCTCTGGAGTGTGACTGGCCGGATTCAACTTTCAACTCTACACATACTAGCTGTGGTCTTGGCTGAATGACTTAGCCCATTTGTGGCCTACTTTCTTGACCTTAAGCTAGAAATAATGAAACTGCACACCTTAAGCCTTTAGTGAGAATTAAGTGAGACTAGGCCCTGGCTGTGTATGTACAGTGTGTAAGCACACACTAAATATTATTGATTGATATTGCTACTATTCATAATTTTAAATTGTTCTCTATTAGAATATCTAGATTTCTCATCAAGCATAAGTCTTACCTAAGAAAACCATTAGATATTCAAGAATCCACGTAAGGAGCAAATTGGTTCACCCACTTACATTCCTTGTTTGAGGAAATTTTAGCCCCCAAAAATGTTTGGACATCTAGAATATAATACCACAGAGTAAGAACATACACATTTTTAACCAGCCAGAGTGGTTTAGTGGATTGAGCATCAACCCATGCACCAAGAGGTCACTGGTTCGATTTCCAGTCAGGGCACATGCTTGGGTTGCAGGCTGGATCCCCAGTGTGGGTGTGCAGGAGGCAGCCAATCAATGATTGTCTGTCATCATTGATGTTCCTATCTCTCTCTCCCTCTCCCTTCCTCTCTGAAATCAATAAAACTATATTCAAACAAACAAAAACTTAAAGCCAGCAAGTGAAGCCTGTTTTCTCTTTGGGAAAAGATTGCCAAGAATCTTCAGGCAGTGATTTATCAGAGGAGTCAGATGAGAGGAGAACACCCCTACTTGTACTACACGAGATAAATGAGGGTGTCTTGTGTGCTAAAATTGTTTGGCATATCTACACAGATACAG
>NW_006383018.1:2508866-2511548 GCF_000327345.1 Myotis davidii | reverse complement strand
ATTTTATTCAAAAGAAAATGCAATGTCATTTTGTGATCAGTTCCTACAGGCTTCAACAATCCCTGCTTCATTCTCTGATCTCCAGAGCAGTCAAACTCTGAGTTTAAAGACTCCTTGGGAAATGAAATCCACAATGTAGAGGTAGCCCCTGGATAACAGCCGCTTCACACTGTAAAGTGTTAAAAGCAGTTCTCCAGGCAGTCACAAACTATTTCTCCCTCTGGCATCATATTTTTTACTCAAACTCAAAACCATTAATATGTTCCTCTCAAAACATCTATAACCAATAATTCACCTAGCTCTGACAATTCTATCTCTACCCATCATTTTTTTTCACTGCTTTCCAGTGAACCTGGGTCCTCATAATTTCAAATCTGCACTACTTTCAATGACTGATTTATCAGCCTCCAGGTTCCTTCTTACCTAAACTATATCACATCTTAATATCAGATTTATCTTTCTCATACATTCAGCTCAAAAGTCTTCAGAGGCTCTCCAACCCATGAAACAAGGTCGCAGCTACAGAGCCAGCCCTGCATTCTACAACAGAACTGAATCCTAGGGACAGTTCCTAAGTTTATCTCAAGACTTACCATGTGCCCAAGGGCCTTGCCTCACATCCAGGCAGTAAAAACAGATAGCTCATCAACAGCTTCCATGGGCCCTACCTGCTTCTTCCTTAAACTTCCCATTGATGGGCCCAACTATCACAATTGGATCCGGTAATGTCTCTTAAAAGGCACCAACCGCAAGGTTAGGTTGGTTAACTCCAGAGAGCAGGCTGCCTCTCAGTTTCATTTTCCTCCTGCTTCTCTCTTGGCCCGGCATCTCTTTGTCACTCTCCTACTACCTAACTTTCAGGGTCTACCATAAACAAATTCAATAGCACTCTTAACCTTGTCTCTCCAGAGCTCAATTGGAACTCACTGCTCGATGTTAGCCAGTAGCTTTCAATCTCATCAGACCCAATGCGCTCTTTATATAACAACTACTACAATGAAATGAAATCCGTAGATAATATGGTCTGTATGCACACATAATTTCAAATATTTTAAAAGAATTTCAAATATATATGTATACATAAATGAAATGATATTTATACCTCATTGTAGATCAGCTGAAAAGCTGTGTTTCATTCAGTACAAAAATAAACTGAAGTTCTATGTGAAGATAATTTGTACTTGCAAAGATGACATCGAGGTAAAGCTATTAATACTAAAACTTCTGAAACTGAACTTAAAAGTTCCCCCTAATAAAATATTCTATCTAATAAAAGAGAAACATGGTAATTAGCATACGACCGCTACCCTTCCCATTGGCTAATCAGGGCGATAGGCAAATTAACTGCCAGCCAAGATGATGGCCAGCAGCTTCCCTGCTTACTTAGGGCTTCCTAAGTATTCCTCCTCAGACCATCTATGTTTTTTCTTTTAGCTCTGTCACTGTAATCCACAGGATTATTGGAGCCCCATTACTGTGATAGTAATGTATGGGGGAGAGGAAATCCTATATAATAAAAGCCTAATATGCAAATTGCCCCCTCAGGAGTTCGACCACTCGCTATTACGTGCACTGACCACAAGGGGGCAGCGCAAAACATGGTGGGCGTCGACAACAGGGCGCTGGCAGCGGGCAGTGGGCAGCAGTGGAGGCACTGCTGGCCCCGATGGGCCCCAATGAGAGCAGGACTGTGGTGGGATGGTGGAGCAGATGAGCAGGTGGCACCAGGCCAAAGCAGGGTGCCAGGCAGGGATGTTGGGGCTGCAAGGATGGGGGCACGAACTGAGGCCCAATTGCCGCAGGCCACCCTGAGGCACCCCGAGTGCACAAATTTTTGTGCACCGGGCCTCTAGTATTTTATAATTTTGGTGTAGAGATACTATGCAGGAAGTAGTAAAGCAAAAGAGCAATTGTATTTAATAAAAATTTAAAAACGTATATGTAACAACTATACTGTAAAAGGAATTTTTAGAAAAGTGTTGGAATAGAAGAAAATACAACATAAATGATGTTCATATATAAAGGGTATCTATAAGTCAGTAAGAAAAAGCAATAGAAAATGTAGAAAATGTACTAAGGGATAGAACAAAGAAATCAAGAAAGAAAACAAATTAGTAATAAGATAGTATGATCCGCCCTTTTTTAAAAAAAATTTATTTTAGTCCTCACCGGAGGACATGTTTAGAGAGAGGAAGGAAGTGAGAGAGGAGAGGGGAAGAGAGAGAGACAGGAGAGAGAGAGAGAGAGAGAGAGAGAGAGAGAGAGAGAGAGAGAGAGAATACAGAAACATCAATCAGTTGCCTCCTATACATGGCCCTGACTGGGGATCAAACCCACAAGCTGATCGGGAATTGAACCCACAACCTTTTTGTTGGGGTCCAGCCCCAACAGGTCCAAGGGTTCCCCAAGGTGTGGACGGAGTCAGCGAAGAAGGAAGGACACGGAGGCAGCCTTCCGGTGTTCATCATGGCCAGGTTCCTCCTAGCCAGGTTCCTCTCTTTATTGTCCTCTTACATGTCCTCATACAAATAGTATAAATACTATTTGATCTTAACCCTATCCATTCTATTCCAAAGGTCAGGGCATTTCTTATCTCCATTCCAAGGTTACTCTATTGTTCCACTAAACTATAAGGAAGTAACTGAAGGAGGTTATTCTAAGTAAAGATTATATAGCTTAATT
>NW_006383018.1:2506827-2508674 GCF_000327345.1 Myotis davidii | reverse complement strand
ATGTCAGGTCATTTCTTATCTCCATTCCAAGGTTACCCTATTGTTCCACTAAACTATAAGGAAGTAACTGAAGGAGGTTATTCTAAGTAAAGATTATATAGCTTCAGCGTGAATGCTTGCAGTCAAAGTGATCAACCACCCCTCCGGCACTTAGTTAAAGGGTTCACTGATAAAAACCCTCACCTGGGGAAACAACCCTTCCCAGAGAGGCGACCTTGGTTAAAACACACAGTGCTTAAGAAGGGGAGCAAACATACCAAGAGCAGCATGCCATATACGCCAGGTCCCTTGAAACATCCCTGCAGAGACTGCCTCAAGCAGCCAGGGTGGATCGATCGGCTTCCAGCACCTTTTGGTACACAGGAGATGCTCCAACCAATGGAGCCACCCGGCCAGGGCTGATCCCTCATTTTTAAAGACTTTCCTTAAAAGTCGTGACTATAGAGCAATGCTAGGTTAATATGTACCTTAGGAGCTCTGCAAACAAAGTCAGAAGTATGAAATTCCTCCATCAGTTAGTGATCATCTCATCCTCAATACACAGCAGTTTGTCTCCCACACCTGAGTATGCAGCAGGATGGTCTCATTTCACTTAACATGACTTGATACGATGGCAAGAGGTACCTACCTTTAAATTTCAGTTTACACATTCCAATAAGAGAGATAACCATACAATTTAAAAACTCAGCATATTCAGAGGTGCATAATATTTAAACAGTTACAGATATCATGCAAACACAAAAGCAAAGATAACAAGAGAAAATGCCTACCTTCCCTGATAGCTGTAAAAGGTGTACCTTCTTCTTCTTGCAGCCTGATCACCTTCAGGGCTACCAACTTCCCATTTACCCTGAAAAAAAAAAATGAGAAGCAAATCCATAAAAATCTGCTCCTGTTATGGTTCTAATTTTCTTCCTTGCAATTTATATTTCTGCACTGAAAATGTCAGTGACTCAATTATGCCGCCACAACATGATTAATTCCAGTAAGGCTGGGAATTCTATATCATCATCATAAATATTCACACTTTACTCCATTTTAAATATTCGCACTTGCATAGTCCAAAATTTAACGGAAGTTTTCTGATTCACTCCATGTTCCTTCCAGAAACTACTGCTTAATAAAATCACCATGCTTCATCAATTACTCTCAGATTAAATAAAAATCAAGTAGTCAAAATAGCTTTCTTTGTTTCTCCAGTAGCTCCTTTGTTTCTTTTGCTGAACTGTCTTAATCTTCAGTCCTAAACTGAGGTCACTCAATTCCCAAGGACAATTCCCTTTTCCTTCTTCCCTTCCTTCCCTTCCTCTCCTTTCCTCCCTCTCTCTCTCTCTCTTTCTCTCTCTCTCTCCCTCACTCCCTCCCCCTTCTCTCTCCTTTTGTCCCTTCCTGTCAACATCAACCATTACTCCCTTTCCACAATTTTTTTCTTACTACAGGATCCTAGTTATATTTGGTCTGATTGTGTTTTATAATACAGTGTATCATAAAAATAAAAATTATGAATATTTTACTATTACAAGGTTACACAAGACCAATCCAAAGCAGAAGGTTCTTCCAGAGGCATTCTAAATGTGTATCAGCTCTAATTAAAAGTAAGAATGCACTAGGCAGGTAACTTTTATCCAGTCAATTCTGTTAACAAAGACATGTCTACCTATATTAGTCTTCTAGTTAAATGTTCTACTTTCTACCTTTACTGGGCGTAGCAGCATATTTTGTTAATTAAAATAGGTAAAACATGCGCACATTAAAAATTTTGTAAGAGACAAGAAAGCATTTGATGAAAAGGAAATCTCTCTACCACACCCTCCCTCAGCCACCCAGCTCCCATTCTCTGAGGTTAC
>NW_006383018.1:2498072-2506616 GCF_000327345.1 Myotis davidii | reverse complement strand
CTTGCAGGAGGCAGCCCATCAATGATTCTGTCTCATCATCGATGTTTCTATCTCTCTATCTCCCTTCCTCTCTGAAATCAATAAAAAATATATATTAAAAAAATAATATAAAAGTAAAATCAGTAAAAATATCCTCTGGTGAGGAATTAAAAAAAGATAATATAAACTCTGTTTCAGGTACTCACAACCATAAATCTACTTTTGTCTGCCCTATATATACACACATTAAACCACACACATATACACATATAATACATATACATATACAAATGGTAGTATGCATACGGTATAGTTTTTATCAGTTAATAAATTCATGAAAAAATATATCTTGCTTTTTAAAGACCACAGGTGTTCCTTTGCATGACTGGTACATACTTAATTCAATCCCTATTGATAGGCGTTTAGCACGTTCCCAACTTTTGGCTACTAAAACAATGATGCAATAAATATTCCTAGACATGTAATTTCATCTATTTAAAAAGAGGTCTGTAAGGTAAATTCTTAAAAATAAAATTGCAAGATCAAAATGTATGTGCATTTCTAAATTCTAATTCTTATGAACGTTGGGAAATTATCCTGCATGGAGTCTATACCAATCTGCATTTCCTACAGCAAATGATGAGAGCTTCTGTTTCCCTCCCCTCCCCCTATCCTATGTTATCAACCCTTAAATTTGTCAAGCTGATAGATGAAAAATGGTTTTTCATTGCCATTTAAATTGCAACCAAAGATCTTTCAAGGTTATGGAACTAGCAAAGGAGAATTGAGTCTGAAATAAAGAATCTGAATGTCTCTTTTTAAAGAACTGGATCCATTAGATAGGTTTTTGCTCAAAAAACGGCCACAGACTCAAAACTCAAAAGGCCAAGGCATTTATCACAGCCGAACCATTCTACTGGCATTCCTCATGAATCTCACTGTGGGAATACATTATGGGTTACAGTAATCAAATGAGGAGATCTGATTGTAAGGTCCTGTGATGTGCCATCTACATGGTGTTTATTTCTCCTTGTGTTTCAGCTGGGAGGTCAGATCTGCTGCTTTTCTGCCCTGCATATCTCCTCTCTGAGCACATTACTTAAGCGTTCTCACCCTAATTGTGCTCCAGGTACCCAGGTGCAGGCAGAACATTAATATGCACATGCGGTTCAACTGGAGACTGTACCCTGTGCTCTTCCCTTTGTCCTTTAGGACTAAGGGAGACCTTTGGCAGGGCCTCAGGGTGGGATGCAGTCAGTGCTGACAGCTGCACAGATTTTTCTCAGCCCAGCTGAGCTCATCACTAGCTCCCCGAGGAGGAGGCAGTGACTGATTCCAGGAACTGCTTGGAATTTTCCCCTCATTTGCTGATCTTTTCCTCTCACCCATAAAACACACACACAACCTTCTTCCCACAAAGCTTTCCCATATCCCTTGAGCTTGTTAACTTATATGTACCATGAACTGAATCCTGGGATACAGGGAATTCATGTTTTTGAAGGTTATATAATTAACCACACTCTCAGACCATGAAGCTATGATAGTCTTGTAATTCACTGAAGAGATTAAACCTTCAGTTGAGTCAAAATTCACTCTTTAAACACAGCTAAAAATGGAACACCTTTAATCTCATAGACTGATGTGTATTATTTCTGAAGTGAAAAAATTTTTGAACATATTTTCTATGATTATTGTATAAAAGAACAAGATCTAGCCCTGACTGCTGTGGGTCAGCTGTTTGGAGCATGGTTCTGTATACTGAAAGTTTTTGTGTTTGATTCCTGGTCAGGGCACATACCGAGGTTGTGGCTTCCATCCCCAGTCAGGCACGTAGGCAGTCAATCAATATCAATGTCTGTCTGTCTGTCTCTGTCTCTCCCTCTCCCTCTCCCTCCACTCCCTCCCTTCTTCTCTCTCTAAAATCAATAAGCATATCCTTGGGTAAGGATTTAAAAAAAGTAGAAGAACAAGATCCAGGTTAATGGGATTCTGATTCTGAAGCATAATTCTCCATGAATTAAACCTCCAAGTATTAATTTATTATAGTTATGACCATCACAATAGTTAGAGACATTGAAATTTTGTGTTACAACATATGAAATTAAGATTTGTACTAGATTATTAGCTCCAGGATAGAAGGAACTTTTTCTGTTTTGTTCACTGTCATGTGCCCAGTGCCTAAAACTTTCTGGAATAGAACAGACTTTCAAAATATTTTATTGAATAAATACTAATAATGTTAATATACTGATATTTCTTTCCTTAACCTGCAAATTAACTCAAGAATAAAGTGTAAAAATCATTGCTCAACATCACTAATCATGAGGGAAATACGAATCAAAATGACATGATAACATCTCACACATGTTAGAATGCCCATCATCAAGAAGACCAGAGACAATGGGTGCCAGAGAGAATGTGGTGAAAAAGGAACCTTTATACATAATAGAGGGAATATATATTTGTCCAACCACTATGGAAAACAATATGGAGGTTCCTCAAAATATTAAAAATAGATATACCATACGATCCACTAATTTTCACTTCTAGGCATGTACCCAAAGGAAATGAAAAGATTTCAACGAGATACATGCACTTTCATGTTTATCAGAGCATCATTCACAACAGCCAAGGTATAGAAACAACCCAAATGCACATCAATGAATGAATAAAAATGGATAAAAAATAAGTGGGAGCCGAAACCGGTTTGGCTCAGTGGGTAGAGCGTCGGCTTGCGGACCTAGGGGTCCCAGGTTCGATTCCAGTCAGGGGCTGTACCTTGGTTGCGGGCACATCCCCAGTGGGGAGTGTGCAGGAGGCAGCTGGTCGATGTTTCTCTCTCATCGATGTTTCTAACTCTCTAACTCTCTCCTTTCCTCTCTGTAAAAACGCAATAAAAAAAATAAGTGGGAAATATACAAAATAGAATATTATTCAGGCATGAGGAAGAACGATGTCCTCCATTTGCAAAAACATGGATGGACTTTAAACGTGTTATTCTAAGTGAGGTAAGTCCAACAGAAAAACACAAGTACTATAGAATATCACTTATATGTGAAATCTAAAAAAGTTAAACCCATAATAAAAAGAGAGCGTAAAATGGTGGTTAATAGGCGGTTGTGGGGAGGGTGATAGATAAGTGTGATGGTTTTTAAGAGTGCAAACTTGTAATAAATAACAAACAAGCCATAGAAATCTACTGTGCCGTATAATGAATATAGACAACATTGTACTATAATTATCTATACTAATAAAGAGCTAATATGCTAATGAGCAGGACCCCATAATGGGTAACCATCAGGTCATTAGCATATTAGCTGGGGTATTGCGGGCAGAAGGCGGGAGGCGCCTGGAGGAGGCAGGACCATCCCCTGCCAGGGAGGGCAGGGGTGAGAGCCCATAGTGCCCCCCTCACCAGTCCTTCGTCACCCACCACTCCCACTCTGAGTGCCCCGCGGCCCCCCTGCCAGGGGAAGGAGCACAGCGCAGCAGGCGGGAGGCTTCCACACTCTCCTCCAGAGCCATGACAGGGCAGAGCTGCCGCATTGCTCTGGAGACAGAGCAGAAGCGGGGAGGCGCCCAGAGAAGGTAGGACGATCCTGAGGGAACTCGAGGGACTGAGGTCAGGGCTTGAAGTGGCCAGAGAAGGCCAGAGGGTTTGGGGGCTGGGCCGGGTACACTGGAGCTCTGTGTGGACAGGTTTAGGTGTCAAGGCAGAGCTGCAGGTGGGTGGGCAGCGCCACACAATATCACGTGCTGGACTCCTAGTATAATGTATAATGTGATAAATATCACTACATCAGCAATCATATTGCAATAGATAAATGTATCAAAGCAACGGGCTGTACATCATAAACTTATGCAATGTTACAGGTCAGATTTATCTAAACAGAAAAAGTATTGCTTTAAAATTTTTCAGAAAGCTCACATTTTTATAAAGTTTTCACATCTTTCATGTTTTCTTTTTTCAAATTAAAGATGCAGTCTCTTTGTTTTTGATGCATGCAGATATGGAAGTTTTTCATTTCCTTAAAGTTTTAGAATTTATAGAATACTTTGTTAGTAAACTTTTTTGCACCCAACAGACATGTTTCAAAACTCCCACTATCCTTTAATAAGATGAGCCCAGATCACTGTATCTTCCTCTTCTCCAACTGCTTGATTGGTTTCCCACTAAGAATCATATTGATTATCAAATTGCTCTTTAACCTAAGAATCACTATGACTTGCTCTTTTCTTAATTAGTTTTTCTCTACATGTCTAGACTCTCACCAACTACTGAATCACTCAGTTCTAAAACCTAGTAACATCGTTAAGTCACTGGCTCCACTTTTGGAAAAGGTACCTTTGGGAAAAAATTATGAATTTTCTAATGTTCAATCTTTGTTGCATATATTTCTTTAAACTTTAGTATGGGCTGAAATAACTGAAATGCCAAGTTACTACTTTAACAAAAAAAAGTAGTAACAAGTTACTACTTTAACCAGTTTTTAAAAGAAGAAGGTTGTATGAAAAATAGACTAAACATTGTGTCTAATAATTACCTGTCAGTTTAAGCTATTTTATTAAAGATTAAAAACATAGGCTTCAACACTGACTTAAGTTCTTCAGAATAATTACAAAATTCAAATTGAATCAATAAATTAGAGCTGTTTACAGGAAAACATGGAAGATTCCTCTTTAACAAGTCTTATTAATTAAATCTAAAGCTAATGAACAGAAGGCAATCAAGGCTTGATTGGCAATGGAGACATAAATCAGTAAATAACGTGGTTAAAAATAAACGCTTTAAATTGCGTTACTATCACCACAGAACATTCTATTGCAGAAAACTGACAGGTTTGTGCTCTATAGGAAGCCATTTAATGTCAGAGATTTTCTTTCTTCTTCCAACAGCTGCCATTCCCAGCTTGGTCTCCCTTTGACGCTCACTTCAGGCCCAAGGATGAATGACTCACTGCTCGAGTCTGCCTGTCAACCTGGACAAGCTGACAAATGCAGCAAGGGGGAGAGCCTGGGGGATGCCCGCGCACTCGGAGCTAGGCACACAGAGATGGGACACTGGGTGCTCCAGCAGAGCCATGCTCTAGTGCAGTGGTCGGCAAACTGCCGCCCCTTGAGTGTGGCTCTTCCACAAAATACCACGTGCGGGCGCGCATGTACAGTGAGATTGAAACTTCGTGGCCACACTCAAGGGGCCAAAGAGCCGCATGTGGCTCACGAGCCACAGTTTGCGGATGACTGCTCTAGTGGATCCAGCTCTCGGAATGCTTCTAATCACAAATGCACATCTCTGCCAACTTCAGAACTCTACCCGCAGCCTTATGCACCCTAAGTTTGTAAATAATACAATTCTCTCGTGAGAGGGAAGCTTTGACGACCAACAGCCTATTCATTTTTGCATGCATTTCTTCATTTGTTCATTCAACATTTCATGACACCTGTAAAGGAAAACTCTTCAGTTAGCTCAGGGTAAATTTCCCAGGTTCAAAAGATGATGCACAAAGAGAATGTCACTACAGGCGAGCAATTCTCAAAGGAAAGCCTGAAGGTTTTCTATTTTATTAGTTACCTGAAATTAATAGGATAACAGTATAATAAAACAAAATTACAAATATTATCCAGGTCATCTCTGAAAATAGTATCCATGTGCTAACACTGAGAAGGAATTATGTCTGGAGGATATAAAGGAAATTAAGTCAATATACCTAAAAGAAATTTAATATACTCGGGGAATTTAATATATTCTCCCTCACTCTTCCATTATGATTTTGTCTCAAGAGAAACTGCCAAGGGAAATAATACTAAGTTCAGGCAGATACAATGCTTTTGTTTCCTTACTGCATTAGTTTAGAAGCAATAGAAGAAAAAGTAGATATTAGTAGGAGAGTGATAATGACAAGATGGGGCATATCAAGGACAATATTTTGAGCCAAATTGATAATTTTTTTGCAAAGTCATTATAATATTTTAAAGGTTTCACTATTAGCACTTCTTTTATTAATGCCTTCTTAAGACAAGTTAAAATGCTAATAATACTGTATTACATGCATACTTCAAAAATGAAAAACTTAACTAAGTATTCATAGCCTTGCTATCCCCCCAAAATTCAACTTTTATTCACATATAAATGAAAATCATTTCAGTGCTATTTAACCTTTGCTATTCTGAAATATCCTAAAAGAGCTATTATATTTTATTCTCAGAAAATAAATTAGAATTTCAAGATAAGTTGTCAGTAAGTACACCTCATCTGAATTGTTACCAAAATACTATAAAGAGAAGTGGAAGGGGACTAATACTATTTCTGCTAAATGTAACACCCCAAGATTAATAAGAAAATAGTGTAAAGGCTATTTATTAGGATGTGCCCAACAGTACAAAAAGTCTGATGATTTAATCCAATGAGAAAAGGGTATATGCTCAGACAACAACTATTACATATACAGTAGAAGAAATGATGACTGCTAAAGCATACTACATCACTACCAATGTTTTACAAACTCATGACACTTTGAAACATAAAATTAGAGTGACATACAATGTTCATGGGAGAAAACAGAATTATGTATATTTCAACCATTTTAAACCAGCCAACTTTGCGCCTTTCCAAAAATAAAATCTGTCAACGAAGAATTTGAGAGTCCTATTACCTTGCAAGTAAAGAAACCTCAGGCTTCTGAGCAGACAAAAAGATCCTTCCAGGCTTGATTGTCTATCTTAATCCTCTCACTACCTAGAAAACAGTAGCCCCCAGAAGACTCTGATGAAACTCAAATTGCCCCAGAACACTCCCAAATGATTTCGTTCTTCATTTCATTGAGCCAAAAGTTGATTCCTTTAATTTCCATTCTCTGATTCAAATTCTGACTCCACAAAGACTAAACTAAATATTTTTCTACAAAACAGACCTTCATTTAATTGTTAATATCCCGCCCCCTCATTCAAAAAATATTCATCGAGAGATGATGATTCTGTGCTTGGAATTGGGATGAACAACACAGACATGGTTGGTCCCTGCACTTACATCTCACCAGGGAGACAGACATAATGCAAACTACAAAGAGGCTTAAATGTGTCAAAGGGGGGTGGGAGACAGGAGGCTCCCACTCATCGATGGGACAGTGTCATGAAAATAATACCTGTGATAGAAAGGTATCAAAAAGATCAACCAAAGGACTTGTATGCATGCATATAAGCCTAACCAATGGACACAGACACCAGGGGGGTGAAGGCATGAGTGGGGGGTGTATGTGTGTGTGGGGGGGGGGGCATGGTGAGATAGGGCCCCATATATAATACCTTAATCAATAAAGAAAAAAATAAGAGAGGAGAGCCAAGATGGTGGCATAGGTAAACACGTATACTTGCTGCCTCTCACAATTACATCAAAATTACAACTAAAAGGCAGAACAACTAGCACCCAGAACATCGGTAAAGCTGGCTGAGTGGAAGTTCCACAACTAGAGAGGTGAAGAAAGTGCATTGAGACTGGTAAGAAGTTCAGAAGTGCAGAAAGTACTGGCACCTGGATGTGCTACTCTTATAATTGGGAGGGAGATACAAGATCCCGCTTGCTCTGAACTCCAGTTTCAGGGGAGACTGGGGGACCCAGACACATACGGGAAGAAACTGGACTGTCTGGCATCAGGACAAGAATGCAGGGGCGGCTTTCTTTCAGAGTTGCTCACAGCAATCATTGTTCCTGCATGGAGCACGGGAAGCAGAGACATGGGGACCTCTCCAGTACAGGGCTGACTGGCAGCCATTGCTGTTTGCTCCACCCTGTTGATTCCCAGAGACCCCACCCTGCCCAGTTTACAACTCCACCCAAGCTGTGTGCATAGGCTTTTGCATATGAATGGCCAGTCCTTTTTCTGGCTTAAAACCTGTCGAACTGCAGATGGGTCAGAGAGCCTCAGAGCTTCCCAAAGAAGGCCCAAGGCCTGGCAGCAGCAGCCTGCTTTGCTTCACAGCTGGGCCTCACCTGGGCACTTCCAAACCCCATCCAAAGAGGAGGAATCTGCAGATGTCTCTGGAGCTCCTGTTTGGCGGCCCCAGACAGTGGCTGACCTTGCACCTCCTTGGAGATCCAAGAGCCAGTGTACCCAGTGGTCAGAGTGGGACATACCAGATTACAACTCTTCACATCCATAAGAGACACACTGAAGGGGCAGATTCAGTGAGCATCAAAACCCCACTGAAGCGAGTCCTGCCCCATAAGGGTGTCTCCTGCGCAACAGATCTTCCAGTGTAGACACAGCTGGTCATCACAGCCAATTGGCCTGAAGGTCAATTCCTCCCAGAGATACCAACAGCAATCAAGGGTTAACTACAACAAGACTGTCCAAAGATCCCACAAAGGGGTGCACTAAGAGCATCCACCTCAGGTGACTGGGGAGGCTGAGCCACTGGGCCCTATAGGACACCTAACACACCAGGCCACTCTATCAACTCAAGGAGACTTAGCAGCTACCCAGTACATAGAAACAAACACAGGGAAGCAGCCAAAATGCAGAGACAAAAAAAACAAGTCGCAAATGAAAGAAATGGATGGAAGTAAAA
>NW_006383018.1:2487676-2497626 GCF_000327345.1 Myotis davidii | reverse complement strand
TAGAGCTTCACAGATAAGAAAAAGCTAAAGGAGTTAATCACCACCAAACCAGTATTATATGAAATGCTGAAGGGTATTCTCTAAGAAGAGGAAGAAGAAGAAAAAGGTAAAGATAAAAAATTATGAACAACAAAGTGACAACAAATACATATCTATCAACAAGTGAACCTAAAAATCAAATGAATAAAAAACCTGATGAACAGAACAGACTGGGGAATGTAATAGAATCAGGTCATGGAAAGGGAGCAGACTGACAATTCTGAGGGGTAAGGGGTTGCCGGGGGTGCAAGAAGAGACTGGACAAAGAGCTTACACCTATGAACGAGTCAGTGGTGGTGGTGGTGGGGGGGGGCCTGGAGTGGGATATGAACTGGGTGGAGGGGAGCTATGATGGGAAAAAGGAGGAACATATGTAATAATCTGAACAATAAAGATTTTTTAAAAAATAAGAAAAAAATAAAAATAAGGAAATACTATGACTAAAAAAAATGTTTAAGTCCAGAAGTTTATAATGAGACTTAAGAAAACTCACCAGTTATATTTAGAGGATGCTATGAAATCATCTCATTAGTTTAAAAACTGCTAAATATAGAGAATATATCAAGCATTTACCTTTCACATATTTTCATATACACTATATCCCCATATAACCAGGTTGCTGATATGTGAAAGTTTCTCTTTCTAGATGCACTAGAGGCCCAGCGCACAAAATTCATGCACAGGCAGAGTCCCTAGGCCCAGCCTACAATCAGGGCCGATTTTCCCCAGCTGCCAGCAGCCAGCCCCGGTTCTGGTTCCCCATCGTTCAATCAGAGCCTGCTGGATGCGGGGAGGATAGAGAGGTTGGCCAGCTCCTGTGTTGAGCATCTGCCCCTGGTGGTCAGTGCATGTCATAGCCAACCGGTTGGTGTGCTGTTCATCAATTTGCATATTACGCTTTTAAATATATATAAATTGTGTGTAACAATGAAGAAATGATAGAACTTGAATAACACCATTTTGTTAACCAAAATCATCAGTGGGAGCAGCAAGGGAGGTGGTGGTGACAGTGGTTTTTATTGATTTCAGAAGGAGGAAGGGAGACAACAAGAGAGATAGAAACATCAGTGATGAGAATCATTGATCAGCTGCTTCTTGCACACTCCCGACTGGGGATTAAGCCAGAAACCCGGGCATGTGCTCTGATGGGGAATTGAACCATAACCTCCTGGTTCATAGGTCCCAGACTTAGAGCCTCCCATTCTGAGTAAAGCAATTAGTCACATGCATACAGCCCTTGAGGAAATTACTCGCCACAAAGAAATAAGAAAGGATTGAACAACTAAAATGCATGAATAACAGAGGTAAGATTTTTAAAAGTAAGGCAAAGTTATCAAAGACAAAGAATGTTAACATCAAGAGTAGGCACAAAGCATGGGAAAGATGCCAGGACTCCACAGATGGAAGGGTAGCTGAGTACACATACTCCTGGCAGTACTAGAGAAGGGCCAAGTATATTTGATGAGAGGGGAGGGTTCCATCAAAAAAGGAAATAAAATACACTCTATAATGAGGAGTTTTTACAGCTTGATCTTTCACATGGTGAGATTTGAAACATACTGTGTTAGTTAGTTCTAGAAGTTTTCATCCAAAACATACAATAGTTTGCTAGTACTAGTATATCCCTAAATATGCAAGCACTCACTGGCACTGAAAACTAAGAATGCAGAGATGGTGTAAAGATAAAAGAAAAAAATAATTTGGGGTGCCCTGGCTGGGTGGCTCGGTTGATTGGAGCATCATCCCATACACGAAATGGTTGCAAGTTTGATTCCCAATCAGGGCACATACCTAGGTTGCAGGTTTGATCCTGGTGGGGCACATACAGGGGGCAACTGGTATTTCTCTCTCACATGATGTTTCTGTTTCTCTCTCTCTTCCTCTCTCTCTCTCAACAAATAAAATAAATCAATAAAAAGATATCCTCAGGTGAAAATAAAAAAAAAAAAGAAGTTGGGGTTATTTTTGGTTTTGTTTTTCTCTAATCCCCCATTCAAGCACACTTGTCGGGAGAAACATATTACTGAGTTCATTGAAACGGCTGCCTTCTACAATTCTAGAGAAATCAGATTTTCTCCTTCTGAGGTCAAGTTGCCACTTCAGGTAGATTTTGATCTCCAGTAGCTTTTTCCCATAGAAAAGTCTCCACAAAAGCAGAAAGGATGGGTGTACTTCTGGATGATACTATTACTCCCCCCCTCTCTTAGATTAGTTACACCAGGTGGGCCCCAGCTTATAATGGTGTGACTTAACAATTTTCGATTTTATGAGAGTGCAAAAGTGATATGCATTCAGTAGAAATCATACTTCAAATTCTGAATTTTGATCTCTTCCCAGGCTAGCAATATGTACTACAATACTCTTTAGTGCTGCTGTGGTAGTGAGATGATTTTGCCAACTACAGGCTAATGTGAGTGTTGTGATCACTTTAAAGTAGGCTAGCTACGCTATGATGTTTCATAGATTATGTGTAATAAATGTATTTTCAACCTAAAATATTTTATACTTATGATGAATTTACTGGGATGTAATCCCATCATAAATTGAGACGCATCTATATTTTCTGCCAAATTTTTACATACTATACCTCATACTGTATCTAAACACAAAAATCAAATCCACTCGTTCATAATATTCTTTCTAAAAAGCCTAATTACAGCATCACAATCAGAGTGAGTCAACACATGAGCTGGGATTAAAGAAAAGGCCATCAAGTCTGATGGTCAACCATAACATTTCAAGCTTCCCAGTTCCCATTTCTCTCACAGGTTCATGAATGTTCCCTGTTCGCTACTACAGGCAAACATGTTCAGCATCATCAGAGAGAAGTTAAGTGTCTACTTTCAGGAAAAAGTATTTCCAAGAAGTTAAGTGAGATGCACCGGGAAGCACATCCCTGATGCACCATGAGGCTCTGAGCAGTCTCCAAATACTCATTGCCAAGTACTGGGAATCACATAGACCTTGCATTTTTCCATGCAAACATAGTCATACAAAGTTAAATGAAGTTTGGAACAGCAGGACAAAACAATTAAAGCCGCCCTGGAGAGCCATTAAGTCAGGGGTATTCAGAGTTCAGATTATCCTCAACCCAATTCCAATAAAGATACGCATGCATGCACACACACGCACACGTCAAGTTTGTATTATATTCAGAATAGAAACCTAGTATTTTCTTTTTGGGGTTTGACTGCAAAGGCCCATGGAGAACCAACAAATAAAATTATTATAAATACACAGTAACTTGGTTTAAGGACCAGGAGACATATCAAGTCAAAAGTATTATGAGTAGCCCTAACCGGTTTGGCTCAGTGGATAGAGTGTTGGTCTGCAGACTCAAGGGTCCCAGGTTCGATTCTGGTCTAGGGCATGTATCTTGGTTGTAGGCACATACCCAGTAGGGAGTGTGCAGGAGGCAGCTGATTGATGTTTCTCTCTCATCGATGTTTCTAACTCTCTACTTCTCTCCCTTCCTCTCTGTAAAAATCAATAAAATATATTTTTTAAAAGTATTGAGTCTCTATTTTCTCCAATTAAAATGTATACTTTCATAATTATTAAATATGTCACCGTTAAATATCTTTAAAATGAAAATAAAAATAATATAAAGCAACACTGAATTTACCTAGTTTGATTTGACTTTTATGACAAAAAGGATTGGAGAACAATGCCATGGCATCATGAATTACCTAAATCTAAAAGATTGTTCTAAAACTAAAAGTAATTCTAGAATAGACTGCTTTATAGGCAAGCAGAGTGGCAAAGTAAAAATGATTCAATTAAGTATAAAGTTGAAAACAATCTACCTACACATGTTGAAAATCAGGTTTTATATTAATCATCTCTTTTGTAATATATAAATTAATACAAAATATCAAGAAAGACCTTCATAAAAAATGATATATAATTGGTATAAGATCTACTCTAGAATTACTACTTCCCAACCCTAACAACAGAGCCGGAGTAGAAATTAGTTAGCCAAATGAAATGGTTTTATACACAGCCAATAATTTTAAAATCAAGACAGTTGTCTTTAACTGAAAAATAACACTCCTGTTGAATACCCCTAAGGCACCTACTAGTACAGTGTGGCAAGCCCTGGGCCAAAGATTTTATTTATACTGTCTCATTTAATCCCTGTAACACCTCTATGTGATAGACAGATTATGAATTCCACTTTATTAAGAAACTGAGGCAAAGATCTAACAACTAGAAGTGACAAACCCACAATTTGGATCTAGGGCAGTGATGGCGAACCTATGAAACGGGTGTCAGAGGTGACACACAAACTCATATTTTTGGTTGATTTTTCTTTGTTAAATGGCATTTAAATATATAAAAAAATATCAAAAATATAAGTCTTTGTTTTACTATGGTTGCAAATATCAAAAAATTTCTATATGTGACATGGCACCAGAGTTAAGTTAGGGTTTTTCAAAATGCTGGTTCAGCTGTGATGGAATATCCTATATCAGTGATGGGCGAACCTATGAAACGGGTGTCAGAGGTGACACACAAACTCATATTTTTGGTTGATTTTTCTTTGTTAAATGGCATTTAAATATATAAAAAAATATCAAAAATATAAGTCTTTGTTTTACTATGGTTGCAAATATCAAAAAATTTCTATATGTGACATGGCACCAGAGTTAAGTTAGGGTTTTTCAAAATGCTGACACGCCGAGCTCAAAAGGTTTGCCATTACTGATCTAGGGGGTCCAATTTCAGAGCCCATATTCATAAGATCTCTGTGTGGTAGCAATAATTAAAGTGTCAACCACAGAAGAAAGGCGTGTGGTCCACACACTCATACTGGTCCTTCCTTCAATGGAGGCACTCTGCTTACACCAGTACATGTCCTAATCAAAGTATTTACTCCCAAAGCAATGTAATTGTTTTCAAATAATATTTTAGAAATTTCAAAATAGGTTAACATATTTTAGAGTGGATTAAATAAGTGTTATCCTGATTATAAAAGTAATATGTATTTATGGAAGAATAGCTGGAAATACAGAAATATTTCATATCAATAATAATCCCACTGTTCAGAGGTAAATTCTTCAACACGTATATATCTTCTAGAGTTTTTTTCTATGTGTAGACGTTTCTTAATGGCATCCTACTCTTATAGTTGGTCATTTACTTTTTTGTTTGGTTTTAACAATATATCCTTTTACTGGATGGGCTGAAATAAGAACCCAGGGAGCATCAAGTTCAAACGAGCTCACACTTGCTTTTTACGGAAAATGGCCCCAGTGCTTCCCTTCTTAAAATTTCATGATTCCTGCATTTTGATTTATTGGTGAAAGCAACTCTGTTAGACAAATAATAAAATCCTGTATGGACCTGAAAACCACCTGGGGGCAGGATCTATGGGGCAATTCCTTCGAGTGGACCTGGGTAGAATTCAGTCTAATCGGTGTGCTCGGTACCCAGTGATGGACAACAACCAATCAAAGCATCTCTAGGACAGAGATGCTACAAACCAAATACATGATTTTAGACTTCAAGATCAGAAACTCACAGTAATCAAATGTCAGTTGAAGAAAGAAATTCCTTCATCCCGACTACAAATCTCTACTCCTAAGGACTATCTGTCAAAGCCTCTTCTCATAACACTTAAAGAACCTAATCAGAGAAACCCTAACCATTTCTCCCCTCATTAGATAATTAGCCCTTATCAGTTAAGCATCTACTAATAGCACTGTGACAGGTGCTGAAGAACAAGATATATAAAGTTGACCCTTTGCAACACTGGTTTGTATTGCACAGGTCCCCTTATATGCAGATTTCTTTTTTTCAATTGAGCTCAGTCAAATGACCTGCACAGTTCAAACACTCACTGTCCAAGGGTCAGCTTCATGGTTGATAATCGGAGTATGCAGGGAACTGACTGCAGTTTTAAGTGGATTTTTTTACTGCAGGGGAAGTAGCCACCTCTAATCTCTGCACTGTTCCAGGGTCAACTGTACATATAAGAGTAAAATATATATATATATATACACATACACACACACACACACATATACACACACACACACATACATGTATATATCTGTACATATATATGAAAACAAGTTACATACATATAGGGATACCAAGCTAAGCAGTAAGTGAATCATGAAAAATTAGAAAAATTTATTCTGACATTTGTTAAAACAGTAAGGATTTATTCAAGACTATTGCAATGGGCGAGAGAAAAGTAAGGTTCAGCTCTAAATACAACAAAAAGTAGGGATTTATAGTCAAGGAGCATGTTTGTGGGTCACTGTGGATGGAAAATTAGTAAGAGGAGACATCAAAAGTAGGGGCAATGTTTGCTAAACTGATATAACAAGATTCTTGCTGAGGGCAGGCCAGAGCGATCAGAGGGTGGGGGATTGTCTCTAAATTGACTTAGCTGTGTTCTTACTGAAAAGGAGCTACCCAGGCCTGGTAAGGGGCAGGGGGGTAAGACTGGGGAGGAGGGTAGTTGGCAAAGTTAAGGCCTAGTCAAGAGGAGGGCTTAGAGGAGCATAACTAAAGTTTAGTCAGAGAATCTTGTCAGTAACCAGTAAAGTCTCATAGCATGAGTGAGACTTGAGTTAGAGATGGAACAGAACATGGACATGTGACAAGGACAGGTCAGTCACTTATACAGAGGGATCTATCAAAAACAAAGATTCAGGCATGGCCAATGTGGCTCAGTGGTTGAGTGTCGACCCCATGAACCAGGAGGTCACTGTTCAATTCCTGGTCAGGGCACATGCCCATGTTGTGGCCTCCATCCCCAGTAGGGGTGTGCAGGAGGCAGCCAATCAATGATTCTCTCTCATCACTGATGTTTCTATCTTGCTTTCCCTCTCCCTTCCTCTCTCTGAAATCAATAAAAACATTTTTTTTTAAGTAAAGCAAAAGCTCAGAAGAGGGGGAAAGCACATTTAACATACAGAGAGCAGAAACTAGGAAGCAATACGATATAAGAAAAGAAAAGCAGATTCAGGGGAGATTTGGATGCCAAGTCCTCACAATATTGATCCAGCAGGGTAATTAAATATTCGATCTTGTGGGCATCAATACATGTATTACACTCCACATTTTTTTAGGAGGGGGAGCTTTAATTGAAATAAAAGTTAATGTGTTAACAATGTTCATCTGAGGAAGTTAAATATACATTTTTATGCCTAACCAATAAAGTTAAACTAACTAAGCTCATAAGCCTACTAAATATATCTCATGATATAAATATAGATGAAAATAGACTATAAAATTAATATATGTGTGAACAGAAGTTAAAACACACTAAAAATAAATGAATTTCCAGGATTTAAATACTATGATTATGTATACATACTATAAAATATTTGTATATTTGTATAATATTTGCATACTATAAAATATAGTACACATACTATAAAAAAAACAGATACTCAATTTGTTAAATCCACCTATGCTACCTCCAGGGCATTCCAAGCCATAATGTGTATGTCTGTCATCATCAAACAGGACATTGGCATCCCTTTTCTGTAGAGCTATCTGTTTTGCTAGGTTTAGTACTATAAAGTCAGGAAAATTGACAAAGTATTAACAAAAAACTATTAAAAATATTGCTTTGAGTAAGAAATTTAGTTTCCATTCAGTGAAAGGACAAAGTAGTCACTTTGAGAAGGAACCACGTTGAATGGCTTTTGCTTGTACTGACTGGCTATGGACAGTGCAGATTCTATCACCTTTCCCTGTTAGAACAGTTTCTATACCTAAGAAAGCACAAGAGCCAGCTTTCCTAATGTCTCTCCTTTGTGTGTGTCAATCTTCTCACTCATTATTAAAAACGTTGTGATCTGACTTTCATTTCAGTGCAAAGTGAGTGTTAGAAGAATAAAGTCCCTGACTTCAGGCAACATTTGCTCAAAAGCAATTAGATTGTTTTCTCAGTTTTCACCTAAAATTTAGAATGCATACAACTGCCATCATTCTTCTCCAACTGAAGCAGATGGGAAATCATCAGTAGTCATCCAATTGAGGAATTCTTCCATAATAGCACCGTGCATACAAATCCCAGTCCAGAAAATAAATGAGAGTTTAGCTACTGCAATACGTTACCTTATAATGAGTTTTAAAAATGAATGGTATATTTGTTAAATTGGGTAAACTGAAGACAAATATCTAACTTTTTCTATGTCAAGTATCTGTAGATAAGATATTTAGTCACTTAGTAATTGTTTACTATTTTTCTTTTTTAGATTGATACTCTTTTCTTACTAAAAACTGAATGTAAATACATAAAAAATACTATAAAACTAATATCCTATGTCCGTGGTAAAATAAACAACTTTATCTGATTATAACACATAGGATCACTCTTCCTTTTTCCTTTTATTTTTATATACACAAAATTTTAAAGAAAAATACATTCCTTATTTTCTCATTTTCAGCATCTTAAAAATCCAAACCACTAATTTGTCAAGTGAAATTCCGATTGTGAATTTCAGAAACTAAGAAATCATGATTAATCTTGTGTCAGACAAGCATTATGCTATAAAACATTTACTTGAGTTACTAAGGAGTAAGCATGGCTGAATTATATAGGATATTTTTAAAAACGGGGAGATTTACTTATCTTAGATAGATGGAATGGCTCCAGTTCTGAAGGAAAGTAAGGAAATGACAGATGGGAGGTGGAGACACTCAAGTTTCCAGGGCTGCTCTGTTACT
Organism: Myotis davidii; assembly: GCF_000327345.1. Lineage (NCBI taxonomy): Eukaryota > Metazoa > Chordata > Mammalia > Chiroptera > Vespertilionidae > Myotis > Myotis davidii. Next base: position 2,488,893 of record NW_006383018.1, on the reverse strand, counting down.
ACTTAGGTGTATAAACTTGGACCCATCCTTCTTAGGTGTATAAACTTGGACCCATCCTTCAACCTTCAACTCTGCATTTTCTTTTTCATATATGCAAATGTGTATGTGTGTGTGTGTGTGTGTGTTCATGCATTATATAAATATACATAACACAAGAGAACATTTTTGAAAAGTAGAAAGGGAAATAAAACAGTACAGGCTGACTACTAACTGCCTCCTAACATTGTCCATATATAGAGATCTGGCCACATTAGCTTCAACCATTGCATTTTTGATGAAACATCTCCCACATAACCATTTTCTATTAGACAAAACAAGCTTAAATATATTTGTTCTCTTCAGGTCTTATTAATTAAACAATTCTTTTTTTTTAACAGGTAGGTCAATGGCAAATTAGCTCAGGTCACATCACCATCAAAAAGAAAAAGATTTATAAGTTAATTAAGTCATCTAAAAGTTTGTGTGGGAGAAACCAAGATGGCGGCATAGGTAAACACCTGAAATTGCAGCCTCTCACAACCACTTCAAAAATACAACTAAAAGACGTATCCAGAACCACCGGAAGGCTAGCTGACTGGAAATTCTACAACTAGAAGTAAAGAGAAAAACACACTGAGACTCAGAGGAGCTGCGGAAGTAAAGTGCAGAGGTACAGAGGCTCACATGGAAAGGCCTATCAACTGAGGACACGGATGTCTTTTTCAATTGCAAGGGAGACACAAGCTCCCGACTACTCTGAACTCCAGTTCCAGCCGAGTCTCTGAGGACCCAGACTCATACCAGGAGAAACTGGACTGTCTGGAGCAGGAAGAACTCGAGGGTGGCTTGCAGGGATTACCAGGACCACTTAGGGCAGGGCTGAGGATCAGCTATAGCTATTTGCTCCACCCTGTTGATTCCCTGAGACCCCGCCCCACCCAAGCTGTGCGCAGAGGCTTTTGCATATGAATAACCTGGCCCCTTGCAATCTAAAATTACCTAACAAATTGCAGCTGGGTCAGAGAGACCAAAATCATCAAAAAAAAGGCCCAAGGCCCCACAGCAGCTGGCATTGCTTCACAGATGCGCCTCATCTGGGCACCTCCAAACCCCAAACAATGGAGAGGAATCTGCAGATCTCTCAGTAGCTCCTTCTGGGTAGCCTCAGGAAGGGGCTAAATTAGCACCTCCTTAGAGATCCAAGAGCCTGTGTAACCCGTGGTCAGAGTGGGACCATA
>NW_006383018.1:2483468-2486198 GCF_000327345.1 Myotis davidii | reverse complement strand
GAGGGATGGGGGAATGGGGGGATAAGGACACATATGTAATAACTTAATCAATAAAAATTTTTTTAAAAAATCCAATATACACCAACAAAAAAATAAAAGTTTGTGTGAATAAATATATACAATCAATATAAATGTATGTGCTTTGACACAAAATACATAAGGAAGTTGCTTAAAATAAATACAAAGACTATGAAATTTTGGCAAGACTTCCAAATGGCATAACAAGTAGAGATAATCATTTTTTTCCTCTTAATTAAATTCTGAATGCTTAACTACATGCACAGTTAGGGGTGGGAATATACTTTGGGTGGGGGCTCAAAGGTGATGAGTTTCTGATTCACTGAAAAAAAACCTGAAAAATTCTTTGAAAAAGATTTACTTTTTTAAGGCACTGTTCTTGCTATAATGTTAGGTATTAGTTTCTCCGCTATTTATGAGACGGATAAAAGGGTTGTAAAGGTGCTGGCAGGTCAGGAGTTATGTTTGCCATATGAGTAGAATAAAAAGATAGTAAGAGAAATTAGTGCCGTCAAATCTTGGGCTGAGGTGCACAATGAGAAGGCAGCAATGGAATGGAAAACCTTATCCAAAATAAATGTATCTGTCAGAGGGGAAAGAGGAACAGTGAGTGTTCTATGAAGTCAAGCAAACAATGAGTTGAGGAATAAGTGACAAAGTATGTCAAACCACTTGGGTAAAATAAGGGGGAAATTACTATGATGATGTCATTGTGCGGTTGCCTAGAACAGCAGAGTATACGAATGATAAATAACTAAAGGAAATTACACACTGGCACAAAGGAAGATATGAGAATCATGGGAGAAACTAGTATGTACCCCCAGGGTCAATCACTAACAAAGGTCGAGTAAGGATAGAATTTAAGAAAGCAGATTTCAAAATTTTTCCCAAAAACATAAAAGGAGATAAAAATTGGAACTCAGCTCTCTAGTTGGACATGACGGGGCCTGAATCTTGGAACTCTGCCACTTAGCTATGTGATCATGGGCAAACTACATTATGGGCCTCAGTTTCTAAATCTGTAAAGTGGGAGAAACAGTCTTATTTCAAAGCTTTTCTAGGATTATTATTAGAAACAAATAAAAAAGGAGTACCTGAAATTCACTTACCATGTACTATATGTAAGATGATGTTCTAAACTCTCATATTCCAGTTATATATACTCCTCACAGCTATACGAAATCAATTCTTATTATTAGCCCTATTCTTATAGGTGAAAAAATGAAGCCTAACCCAGTGTTCTCTAAATATCAACTTTATTTCATAACCTTAAATTGTAAAGAGAAAGGTAGCACCAGGAGAAGGAAAAGATTTACAAAAATCGATATTGTTGTTAAAAATCACAACTAGTATCAATGGAGTCAAAAGGTCCAAGAAGAGAAACCAATGCTCTACACAGAGTTCAATGAAGTACCTGAATTTTTAAAGAACACAAATAAAAAGAGAAGGAAGAATTACGAAGGATACTATTCTTATACGTCTAAGTCCTAAATGAGATGAAGCAGGTATTATCAGCACAGAAAAGGGGAGACCAAATACGTGCAACATACAGAACAAAGTTCAAGTGACAGAAGAAACAGCCCCTCAGGTTTCTTCATCAAGACTGTGTACTTCAAGTGTTTTCTTAACCATTTCCTCTCTCCCTATTTACTGCCTCCTTTGTTATAATCTACGCCATACTCAGTTCCTTCCTATTTAGTTTAAAACTAAAACAACAAATGCTTGTCTTTCTTCTGGTTCTTTCCTTCCCTGCCTCATTTCTCAAACTAATACCTTGCATTTCAGCCTCCATTTTTTCACCTCCCTTTCTCTCTCTCTCTTCGATCTAAAGCAAGTAGGTCTCTTTCCCCACCGATCCCCTACACATATTTAAGAAAAACTTCCTAACTGGAATGGATTCTCTCGAGACTCATCCGATTTGACCTTGCTGAATACTTAACCTCATGAACACCCTTCTGCAACTCTCCCTTCCTTGGCATTTGCCTGGTTTCCTTGTTACCTCTCTGGCAGTCCCTCTGATCTTCCTTGGTTCCTCGAGGCTTTGTCCAAGTCTAAATACTTGCATTCTGATATTTCATCTCCTTCACCCAGAGATCAGATATATTTAATTTTAATTTAATAATCCTCGATGCTTTACTTTGGGCATAGTCATAGGTGCCCCCAACTCTCCAGAGCTTAACATTGAAACTTTCCCAGGAACATGAAACAAAACAAAAAAAAGAAAAGAAAGAAAACAGTGTGACTCTGTTTTACCTAGTCCATTGCCTTCTCATTAGGAATTCAGCTTCCTCTGGGATCCCCAATAGGGCTCCTCTGTAACATATATTTGGTTTCTCAGTATCTCCATTTCCCTCTTCGTTCTCCTAGGGGGTTTGATCAGAGGCACAATAAAAGCCTTCGGTTCCCTTTCAGCTTCCTCAGGGGCTTTTTAGTTGGTAGGTAACCTGTGGTGGCTGCTAGGCTGCTTCCGAATTCACTCTTGTGTCACCCATCAGGCCAATTAGGAATGCCTTCTACCTTATTCTCTGCTGAGTTACAACAGGGCTTTCCACTATTAACCAAAGTATCTAATGTTTACAATTTCCCCTCGGCTCAGACAATGCTGGTGGGACCACTGATCTAAATCCCTGAAAACAGAGACAGTTAAAAACACAGCAATCCCAAAAGGACCATTTTGAACTACAAACTGAATTATCTTTTAATTTTTCAATG
>NW_006383018.1:2476308-2483422 GCF_000327345.1 Myotis davidii | reverse complement strand
GTCTGTTTTCTCGAATCAATCATTAAGCATGAAAAATGCCTCATGCCTGAAATCTTTAAAATAATTTCCTTTCTGTCTGAGATAGTTGTTGTTTTTTTAAGCTCAGATATTTTTTCTGGATAGAAGCTACTGAGCTTGTGTTTTCTCTTCCATTTTCAGATTTTAGTGACACAAGCAGGTATCACTTGAGCCCAACTATGAGACAACTAACACGCTGAATTCCCTGGGCAACCCCACGGGGCGGATTGGGAGGTTGCAATGCCACCCTCAGTCACGCTCAGGGGAGGGCTGACTTTTCTGGTCCTGGCCTACCAGGATCTCGTATTCCTCAAAACTGTCTCCAGTCAACAGTGTCCACAATCCAATCTCGTACTTGATTACACTATGCAATTTGTAGTCCTGGATTTTCAGCAACATGCCATCTCTCCATTATTATAATTATTCCTACTAGGATAGTATACTTCTTTTGTATACATCAGTGCTAAACAGACTGTACACATTTGACTAATACTCATTGATGCTACAACCTATTAGCTTGGAATTCTAACAGCACCTGATTTCACCCAAAACCCAGTTTACTCATTCATTCCGGCTTCAAATTTCCAGCATTTCAACTACCTTAAAAGACTCTGAGCCTGCCATTTATGTTATGAGCGGTAAGGGATCTAGGTAGGTTATTTGAATTTTAGACTGATCGGTTGCTTTTGCACAAAAAGCATGAAGTCTAGTCTCCATACTTTGCTTGCTGCCCAAGAGCATGTACTGTACTTAAAGCTCATGAACCAGCCATGAAACATTTTAAATGGACAAATCTGCAAGAGAGGTTCCATGGTAATTACAAACAGTTCAAAAAGCTCCCCAAAGATTCATTCTAATTAATGCTTGCTTCTTATGAATCCCAGAATAAAATATTTTAATCAAATTTTATGTTTTGGCAAAATGCTTTTTCAAGTTTCTAAAAGAATAAAGCATTAGATAAGTAAGGTGAGCATATAATTTTTCATCTAAATGGGGACACTGAATTAGTAAAAAGAAGAATTACTCATAATTACACAAAGACCAAAGCATAAACCAGGACTGTCGCAGGCAAACTAGGACATAAAGCACAAAGCGCCTTACTCCAAACCCAGTCTTGGCCCTTCTCAAGAATGTCATCTAAAACCTAGTGAGGTTAACTCAAAAAGGGGTCAAGAGTAAGTGGTCACAAAAGATAACTGAAGAATTCTGTGCACAACTGACAACAAAGATTTAATTCCAGACTAGAATGAAATTCAATATCTATTGTGAGATTTTAAACATGCTCCCCACCGGCCGGAGTGGCTCAGTTGGTTGAGCGTCATCCATGTTCCAAAACATCCCCGGTTGGGGTTTCATAATAATAATTAACATAGGCCCAAAATTCTTTGACACTCCTGGTGCATCGTATGTCCCCTACCTGGAATCTGGTCTCTTCAAATACCTGATCCATAAAGTAGGTGAAAGTGACACTTCCAGTTCTGGGCACAGGCCTTAAAATATCGACTGCTTCCCTGGTCATCTATTCCTTAGTGATCTTTCTGCTTGAGGGATCTATTGCTGACAAAGTGGTACTGACATCTCCAATGACAATATTTGATTTGTCCATTTCTCATTCCTGTTCTTATCAGTTTTCGCCTCACATAGTTTAACATTCTATTGTTAGGTGCATACACATGAAGAACTGTTATATCTTCTTAGGAAAAAATTACTCTCCCCCTCCCACTGCCAGAGCCACAAACAGATCTTCTTTTCGTGATCTTCACTGTGAGAACCTTGTGGGGTTCCTGGAGGCAAAGTCTGCAAAAATGTGGGAGCTTGGGCTACAGCTGCAGCCCCGGAGCTTTCACTCTCACATTAGTCCCCACTCAGTCTCCAGCAGTTGATCAAAGTGGCTATGTCAGCATTCCTACCAGTTAGGGCTCCAGCAGCTTGAGGTCCAGGTAAGGAAATGATGGCTACGTCTACCTCAACGTGTCTGTCTCTTCAGAGTCTAGCATAGTGTTTTCCTTATGACCTCTGTTCTTTGATGAATTGAAGAAAACTTGTTGATTTTTCGGTTTGCCCAGCTGTTTTTCTTTGTAAGGATAGAAGCAACAACTTCCAAGCTCTTTACATGTTGGAGTTGAAGGCAGGCATCTTACTTCCTGTGTCAGGGGATGTTCATTTTGAGACAAAAGGCTATTAGGAAGTCCAAACCATGGGAAAAGCCAGCTCCAGCTTTCCAGCCATGTGTGTGAACCATGCTGGCAATGGATCCTTCCTATCCCAGACAAGATGCACCAAATGATACGTGGAACAGAACCAAACCCCTCCCGCCCAGACCTTCCCCAACTGCAGCAAATTGAATGACTGTGTTGTTTTAAGTCTCTAAGTTTTGGGGTGGTTCATTTTGCAGTAACGTATAAGCAGAGCATTCCTAGGATGATCCCCCAGGCCTTGCCAAGTTCTCAAAACTCAATTCATACAAATCTCCCTGAACATATCCCTAACCGCCCTGGGGCTCTCCGAGTCTGCAGAACCTACCAAGCTCTTCTCAGGCTCCAGCCTGAAACACTTTTATCCCTATTCTGTACCTGGTTGGTCATGTCTCCTCCTTCAGATCTAAGCATAATTATCGCCTTTGAAGCAAGGCTTCTATTTTCCATCCATCACAAGTATATCTATTGTCCAACCAACTCTCCTGCAAATAGATGTAATCCACCACTCTTTGTCTTAATTCTTTCTCATATATCTTTTTTCTTTTATGCAATTTAAAATTACAAATACGTATAGTATCTTGATTAATTTTTTGCCTCTCGAACAACATGATGGCTTCATGAGAAGAGGAACTCGATTTTGTTCCGCACTACATGGCCACTGGCTGGCCTCGCAGGCAGAGTACCATAGGGGCTTAGTAAATACCGCTAAAGAAAAGAGCTCTTTTAAATAAACACTGCCTGCAGGCAGTCCTGGTCTAGACAAGGGTTTCTCAACCTTGGTACTATGACACTTGGGGATAAATAATTCTCTGTTGCAGAAGGTTGCCCTGTGCATTTGTGGGGTGGTTCAACAGCATCACCGGCCTCTCTAGATGCCAGTAACAAAACCACCTCTCCCTACGCTGTGAAAACCAAATGTGTTTCCAGATATCATCAAATGTAACCTGGGGAGAAAGACCAAGAATCAGTTGAGAACCACTGGTTTAGACTAAAAAGATGCTAATTCCCTAGCATCCTGGTTTAAACTAAAAGGATGATAATGATAATAATAAAACAACTCAGGAATGTGGGAATGCTTTAAGGTGAAACCAATTTTATCATCATATCCTTCCTCTAGTCCTCCTCAAAAACTATCCAACAGGAACTATGTGAGAGAGATTCTAGTAGCCCTGACATTATGATAATTGGAAATTTCCACACTACCTCTTCAAATATTTCTTCCACTAGGCAAAGAATGCCCCCATTTTCACCAGTTGGGCATAGCTAATATATGACCTCAATTTTGAAGACAGTAAATATCACTGATTATTTTTGAGTGGCTCCTAATCAAATGTTCAAAGAACCCTAATAACAAAAATAACTAACAGAGGCCGATACATTTAAACATTGTCTAACAGGAAAGCTATCCCTGTACAGTTTTGTCTAATAATTGAAATCATGCCTCTTCCCTAAACAATATCCTCATTGTCACTTTTGTCAGAAAGATTAGGCATTGTTTGTTTTTCCGCTGCAAACTAAGTGAGACCAGCTGTACTGATGAACCAGACCCCCATGCCTCGCATTCCTTCACTAAAGTCTAAAGGAAGTCAGGGTTGGATCTGCTATTTCAACAGACTTTCTGGTTTTTAAAAATAAAATTAGCAAATGTCGGTGGGTGAGCTACTATCCTCCATGGCCTAGTAAGAATTAGAACTCTACTTTTTCAACTTTACCTATACACAAGGAGCACCAGATCTGAAAATCACCTGGAGCAAAATCCATTTACCCCATTAGCTTCTTTATCCAATTTCTTTTCTATGTTGTCATGTATTTTGTGCATTAAATTGCACCACTTACTGCTGATTTTATTGTCATACTATGCTGTCATTTTCGTACCCTGTGACTAATAATGCGGATACAGGCTTGATCTTAGAAGTGAGCTGTGATAACAAGTTTTGGCCCATGGACCCAAAGTCTAAAAGAAATCAACGCAGCCTAAAGAGAAACAGAGAGAGGGCCTCGGAGGCATCCTGCAGCAGCTCATACAAAGCAATCAGATCTGCCTCTCCTTTGTACAGAGTTCCCATTTGTAGACTGTAACCTCTCAGGACACTGGAAGTCAGCATAACAGTCCCCTTATGCTGTATTCTAGCTTTTACAGAATATATAAGTGTCAGCACTTAAGACTGAAACTTCAGTGAAGTAGGAGTCCAGTGTTTTCCATCTGGGCATTTATGACTTTTAGAATTCTTCCAACTCCTGACAGTGTTGCAATGGAGTTGACCTTCAGGGCGAGCAGTAAAAGCCACCTCTCTAATCCCACATATTCTGAAAAAGCGGTTAACTGCCGCTCTCTTCCTCTTGACTGCTGCTTGTTTTAATTAACAGCATTTCTTCCCGCTATTTCTCCAGGGGCTTTGAAGAGCTCTTTGAAATGTATTTAGTATATTTCAGTCTTGGCTTGGGTTTAGTCTCTCCATTTATGAGGTCATTTCATTCAAGTTCAATAATTCAGCATAGACTGTCAGAATGAAATGCTAAAAGAAGATTGGCACTTTCAATCACATAAGTCTTGTGTTACATAAAGTGAGGAAATTCCTCCTCTGTTCTTATTCACATTTGAGGTAACAACTTAGGGCTGGCACAAGCCAGTGTGGGCACACTTCTGCGTTTAGCAGGCTCCTGCAGGAGTAAAGTTTTGCGTCTTTACCTCAACAGAAACTGAAGATAAGCAAAAAAAAAAAAAAAAGACCAGAAACCAGTCTTACCAGTATCAGTTGAATGACTTTGTCAGAGTAAGTCCAATACTTTAATTACAGAGATGGAACAAAAAAGCAAGGTTTCTCTTTATCTAAATGACACTAGAAATATGAGAAAATGAAAAGCAAGCAGCTACAGCCTCACACTCCCCTAGATAAAGTAGGAAGAAGAAGAGAGGACCCTGTCCCGGGCAAGAGTAAAGGTCCGTGGTGTCTCACCATGGGATGCAGAAACATGGGGGACTTAGGCACGGAGGGACGTGGGTGTTCCACCAACAGATCCCAGGGCACTGGAGCAGATGGGTCCCATTGCATCACAAGTTTGGGAATTGAGGTGGCTGGTGATTGTAGTTTTTATCTATCATGCTCATACATTCATAGGTGCTCACATGTTAACAATCCACTAACCTTTCCCAATTGTAAGGCTTAAAGCCAATTCCACTTTAACATTTAAACACAACACCTTTGCTTAATCAAAATTCACACAACAAACAAAGGAATCGGGTTGCTAGATCCAGAGGCACAGAAGCATGGAACAGCCTGACAAATTTCAGAGGAAAGGTGGGGGTTGTGGGTGGGTAGGGAGTGATTAACTGGGCATTATGTTAAGTGAAATAAGACAGGTACCATGCAATTTCACTTATATGTGGAATCTATAGGACAAAACAAACAAACAAAATAAAAAGACTTATGCATACAGAGAACAGACTGATGGATACCAGAGGGGAAAAGGCTTGGGGACCTGGGTGAAAAAGGTGAAGGAATTAGATGTACTAACTGGTAGTTACAAAATACACGGGGATGTAAAATAAAGCATAGGGAATATAGTCAACAATATTGTATTAACTCTGTATGGTGCCAGGTGGGTACTGGAAATACTGGGAACACTGTAAAGTACATGATTGTCTGCCATGCTGTGCATCTGAAACTAATACAAAATAATCCTGAATGCAAACTATAGTTTAAAAATAAAACTTTTAAAAAAGCAAATGACTCTGTGAAGTCAAATACCACTGGAGAGAACATAGTTAAAACACTTTAATTGACACCATCCTCTCTTCCTTGCTTTTGAAACCCCACACCATTTTACCTGGCCTTTCTTACTGCATTCTAGCTTCTACAGAATATATCTCATTCCAACTTTATAGACTTATTTATGTATGTGGACCACCTCCCTTCATGACTGTTAAGGTCCTGACAGCAGAATCCACATCTAGGATACCTATTTTTCACCCACGGCATAGAAAAGACATAAAAGTAACATAATAAACACTCATCATCAGTTGAATAAGCTCAGAAAATGTTCACACGTGTTTTGATAGTCAAACATCCCTGGGAAACTGAGAGGTAAAAATATGACTTCAACAGACTGAATTAAAGACATTTTAAAATGCCACATGTTTTAAAATGTGAAGTATGCAGTGCATGATCTTTTTAAATCCTACATTAAATGTGAAAGGGATTTAGAAGAGAGAACATAATAAGGAAACTAAACCAGGATAGAGATTAGCAGTCAGTGATAATAAATTGCTTCCCTGCCCCAAACATAAACACGCACATGCACAAAAAAATAATTATGAAGCTGGAGAAAATGTTTAGAAAAAAACTCTAATAAGATATGAAAATATGAAACGTTTAAAGCTTTTTCTAAAAAAGCTTATTTTTGAGTGTTGTATATTGATATGGTTGCAGTTAATCCACCATAATCTTTAGAACCAAACTCATTACCAAGGTGTTTTGCACAGTATAGGAATCTCGATCAACCCCCCAACCTATGTGACCCTAATTTAAGAATAATAAAAAGCCTTCCTATGCCTTCTCAAGTGTCTAAATTATGGCTAGCAGAAACTACTACATCAAAATAAACAATTACACAAACCTCTTGTTGGAGGGTATATCCTTTGCATATATTGTTTAAAGAAGAAACATGAAATAAAAGACAGCTAATAAAAACTATAAGTAGGACAAGAAACCCATGTCATAAACACAATGCCAAATTAGTGAGGTCTGAAATTCATAAGTGTTATGAATGGATGTGTGTCCTCCAAAAGAGATGTGTTGATGTTCTAGCCCCTCATGGCTCACAATGTGACCTAATGTGGAAACAGGGTCTTTACAGAGGTAATCAAGTTAAAATGAGGTCACGCAATGTGATCCGAG
>NW_006383018.1:2436098-2475695 GCF_000327345.1 Myotis davidii | reverse complement strand
CACATCCCCAGTAGGGGGTGTGCAGGAGGCAGCTGGTCGATGTTTCTCTCTCATCGATGTTTCTAACTCTCTATCTCTCTCATTTCCTCTCTGTAAAAACTCAATAAAATATGTTAAAAAAAAAAAGTTAAACATTTAATAGAGTTACTAGCTTACATTTGGAAATCAGCCAAGCAGCACATCTTTTGTGGGAGGGCACTTCAAAATGATTGGTTTGTTTCCTTATAATGAAATTGCATGTTTGCTTCTGTTTGATTCTGATTAAACCAAGTCAGAGCATATGTGAGAACCATCTGGAATAGTCAACAAGGATCAACTCTTTCCAAGGAAGGCCTTACACTGTGGAAACGGTACAGTGTAATGATTAGGAAAATAATGGCTTCAAACCCAATAGATTTGAGCCAAAACAAGTATTGCCATTAACCACCTGTATGGACTTGGGACAAGTGGCTGAAACTCTCTAAGCACAGTTTCCTGGACAAATGGAGATGATAGCAATTTGACCTAATCATATAAGGAATTGTGAGGAGCAAACAAGACAATACACATACCAGATTATATTGAACATAATTGCTTAACCCAATGCAGTTATCTTCATGCTATTAACATTAAATGTACAAGTACTTTTTTATACAGTAGGGTACTAACTATTTTTCTTTAGGAAAATATTTAAAATTTGGGACACAAACCCTACTGAAATTAGCTCAACCATTTAGACCAGGAGTGAGGAACGTTGGCCCTCGAGCTGTATAAGGCCTGTGAAGTCTTTTGGCCTGTTGCCAAGGCATTAGGGGTGAGTTAATTAAATGTTTGACCAAATACAGCAGGCTACTTTTTAAGTCCATGATTTTGTATGGACTGCAAATCATGTATAAATATCCAAATGGTTCTTGGCAGAAAGAAGGTTCCCCAACCCTGATTTAGACCATTACCTAACATTCTGTAATGCTGAGGGAACACAGTTAAGTCATTAACAGCCATCTATGTTGTTTTCTTTTGCATTCCCCATGTTTATTTTTTCTTAACATAAAAAACAACCTTTGTTTTTTCAAATATCTAAGATCTCAAAATTTATACTAGTATTCTTGACTTTCAGCACTTCTGCACTTTCTTTCTCACATGTATCTTTCTTTATCAGGAATATCCCATCACCTTCTTAACTCAAAAAATAATGAACAAAGGAATAAGAACACGTTCCATAAAAGCCAGAAACCACCCAAATCAGCATAATTTCCAATTACATGTTTAAAATGATACTTCAGATAATTTTCTTTTATATCATTTTAATTACTTAGCTTAAAATTTCCTAATTTTTATAATGACTTAAAAGGAGACAAAAGTGGAAATAATTTAGAAAATTATTTTTCAACATCATTTAGTAATGTGATTAAGATAAAACAAGGCTTGTGTCTCCTACAGTTATTTCAGAAATAGTGTCAAGTTTTCTACGAGCCACAGGCCTCCAAATACAGTAACTCCGTGCTCCTAACCACATCAGAAACGTGTAGGGGTGACCTTGTTGAGGATCCAAATCTGTGCCCTAAACCCAGCATAGTATGGGGGGAGAGGACAATTGGCGGAAGAGTGGTTTCTCTGTGAAAATATATCTGGCTTAATGTCAAAGAAGACAGGTAGGAGTCAGGGGGAGAAAGAGTATGCGGTATTTTTAAGTAATTTCTGAAAGATGGGGTAAAAGCTCCTTTTAAAAGATGTCAGGAGTGGCCAATACATTTGGCTTTGTCAAACCAGTACTCTTACTCTTAAGCAAATACTAAACCTCCATGAGAAATTAATTGTATGATTCACCTGGAAACGAATTCTCATCCAAGGGTTCCAACTCCAATGAGGGAAAAAGAAAACAAAGATGGGGGGTGGGGGAGGACAGGAAAGATAAATTGGACAAGTCTGCAAAACTGTTAGCAGGGGAAAAATTCTACTGACTTTTACACTTGTTAAAAGAACAGAAAAAGTAACCTAAGGGGGGAATTTATTATCTATTAAATGAAAATTATTTAAATATAGTGTGACTTAGTATTAAGAGAGCAAGTAGATTTTACATGTGAAATATTCAGAAACCAATGCACTTACTTGCTTTTCCCTTTGTATACTGTAGCATAAGATCCTTCCCCTAGTTTTTCCAGTTTTTCGTACGAGTCAGCTTTTCCAAATTTGGGACTTGTAGGCTGAAAATGGAGCAGAGGGTAAACAAAGCAGATTGTATCAAACTAATTAACAATAAATAACCCAATTCTGCTAAAAATATACAGATCCTCTGTCACTTTTTAAATAATGGTTTTCTGATGCTTATTTTTAAAAAGCAATGCTTACTTAAAAAAACAACAACATAGATATTCAGGGTATAAAACTCCAAATATACAAATGAACAGTACAGAAGTTTAGATTAACCCATAATCTAACCACCCAGAGAAAATCACCGTTAAGATTTCTTTCTCTTTTTTTTTAACTGCCCTTAACTGGAATCTAACCCATTACCCTTCAGTATGCAGTCTGACGCTCTATCTGCTGAGCCAAACCAGCTAAGGCAAATTTTGATATCCCTTCTTCCAATGCTATCTGCATACCGAATATTGCTTTTTTACATAAATGGGATCACACTATCTTGTAACCTGCCTTTTTCCACTATTATGACTATTTTCCATGTCATTATATAATCTTCTAAATTAGGGGCTGGCAAATCCCACCCACCACCTGTTTTCATATGTCCCATAGCTTAGAAAGGTTTTTAAATTTTTTAACAGAGGAGGATCAAAAGAAAAATAAAATGTTATAGCATGTGAATATTAAAAGTCAAATTTAGTGTCCATTAAGTTTATTGGGACGCGGTCATCCACTCATTTATATATTGTGCTATGACTTTCAAGCTACAACAGAGTTGGAGTTACAACCAAGATCGTAAGGCCAACGAAGCTGAAAGAGTTACTATCTGAACCCTGCTGTAAATCATGACTGTACAAAATTCAGGCATATAAAGTTATTCCTGCAATACCTGTCAGTGACAATGCAAACAGATAATCAGATGTATCGTTCAGGTCCACTAATAATACAAAAGGAACTCTCTTTATCTTCAGAAACCAATCCTTAAGGTTTAGCTGCAACAAAATAGCTCTTCAATAAGAAATGGTTTACCCGCTTGGTTGGCAAACTGCAGCTCGCGAGCCACATGCAGCTCTTTGGCCCCTTGACTGTGGCTCTTTCTAAGCCTGAGGAGTACCCTAATTAAGTTAGTAACAATGTACCTACCTATATAGTTTTAAGTTTAAAAAATTTGGCTCTCAAAAGAAATTTCAATCGTTGTACTGGTGATATTTGGCTCTGTTGACTAATGAGTTTGCCAACCACTGGTTTACCCCCTCATGAGCTTAGAAGTGCTGAGAGAGAGATCGCATCACTTCTGTGCTCCACTCCTACCCCAACCTCACCAGAGAGCACTGTCCGCCATGGAAGCAAATTACCTGTTATTTTAATGGCACCATTAAAAAGGGTAATACCAAAACATGTTAGAAAATGATCATTATATGAGAATTAAAAAACATCTTAAAGGGATTATCTGGTCATAGCTATCAGTACATATATAATTGGTCAAAAGTTGTTAATGATTGTGGTACTTTGTAAGTAACCAACTGTAGACGCTTAGAGAAATAACTTCTTGCATAAAGTTTACAAAACACTATTCTTGCTCTCGGAACACTTATGAAACAACACAGCATCCTGACAATGACTATGACTCCTACCATTTATAAGGATTCTGCGGCAAGTTGAGCACATGCCTCTTACCTCCTTGCCATCTAAAATGCCATGAGTGCCTGAAAAGATATGTTTCAAGAATAATAAACCAGAAACAAGAATGGGAAATAAAACAAAAAAAGAAGAGCAATATCTAAGTGAAAATTTGAGGAATTCTGAAAGACAGAAGTAATCAGGATCAAGACTTTGGAGAAAATATTGTGAAAACTTAAAGATCCAACATGTAAGACCATTACAGATAAAAGCAGCAAGAGTCTCTAGGTAAATATGAGACTAAGCAACACAGCTGAGCATGAGGTGTCCTCCCAAGCAAAATGCAGGGACATGTGCACAGAGGAGACAGCTGAGAATGTGGTCCTCAGGCTAGAGGGGCCGAACAACGATGGAAGTAGCCAATGAATACTTAGATTAAACACGACATGCCCACATCCCCACGCCGTAATGCCTGCCTCTCCCATACAATTACAAGAGACAATTTACAGAAAACTGAATATGCTGACAGCAATTCTCACACACACAAATGAGTATACAGCCAAAGATCACAAATCATTTCAGGAATATCAATAAGAGAAGCATAAAATTTAATGAGCAGCTCAACTAAAACCCTGGTAAAAAGAGTTGACATTGCAAAGATAAAAATAACTTTGAATAAAAATGACAGCATCTTCAGAGAGATTAGAGATTAAATATTTAATTAATGAAATAAAACATTTAATAGGCAATAAATAAAAGAATGGACATAAGTGAAAACATACTAAGTTCAATGTTCGAATAAAATTTTCCCAGATAACTTTGGGGACAGGTTGCATCTAAACAGAAAATTTACCCAACAAGCATAATATTTTTATAGACAACACTGGCTGAAGAAAGACAATTCAGCAATATTTTCAAAATGAAAAGAGAAATTATTCCGAATCACGAACACTATACTCAAGATAGTTCCTCAAATGGGATGGAAAAGCTGCAATCTTCCCCCCTTCAAAAAAAAGTCTAGATAAAATGAAATGGACTGGCCAGTGCCCAAGGGGAGGAGGAAAGGGGGGTAACTGAATAAAGAAGGTGAAGGGATTAGCTAAGGAACATATATGCATACCTCATGGACATAGACAATAGTTTGGTGAAAGCCAAGGAAAGGTGAAGTGGGAGAAAGGGGTGAACAGGGGGACACCTATTCTGGGGAACAACTGCAATAACGTCAACATTAAAAATTTTTAATAAAAAAATCTAGATATAAAATCCCATACTATCTCAATATAAGATGAAGCTGGAGTGATGGGGGAATTGCAGGAAGGAAAGAAACAGTAGGATAGGAGAAACAAAACATGTTGAGATTCACTGGATTGACTGCGGATACTGATTAACTACAACTGTTTAAGTTTTAGATGTTTCTAAACTCTTAAAAGTTAATCCCTAGAGCAATGTAAATAGGATGTACAAATTCCAAACAAATTAGGGGGGAAGGGAATAAAAGAAACAATTGCAAGGAAGAGAGGGAAGGGGGTAAAAGTAAGAGGCTAAAGGAGGCGGGTACTCAATAGGAAAGAATGTTAAGTGAAAATCATAAAATAAAAGTAAATCCAAACATAGAAAAAATAAATATTTTTGCAAAATCATGTACTACAGCAATATTGATGGAAGACAGCCTAGGCAAAACAAATGGATTATTGTAGCTCATTAAAATCCACCAACAAATTTAATCATCATAAACTACTTTGAGCCAAATAATGTAGCTTTGAAATGAATGAAACAGCCCCGGTCGGTGTTTCTCAGTGATTAGAGTGTGGCCAATGAACCAAAGGGTCACGGGTTTAATTCCCGATCAAGGGCACGTACCTGGGTTGCTGGTTCACTCCCTACCTAGCCCCGGGTAAGGGCACATTCTAGAGGCAACCAATCAATGTCTCTGTCTCTCTCTCTCTCAACCTCCCTCCCTCCCTCCCTCCCCCATCCTTTCCACTCAGTCTGAAAAGCAATTGGGGGGAAAAAAACCCTCTAGTGAGGATTAACAAAACAATGAAATGTATGAAACAACTGCTAATAGCAATAAAATAAGAAATTAACAAACCCACGATGATAATGGGAGACATGCATCGCTCAGACATCAACAAAGCAAGCAGACAACTAATAAGTAAAGGATATGTGGGCTTGCATATTAGAATTAACATTTCAATCTAATACACATATTAATATTTTTTTCAAGAACACATTTAACACCGACAAAAGATGACCACAGACTAGCCACAAAGAAAATCTCAATATTCAAAATCACAGAAACATTCAGTTGCTTTTTCTGAACACAACACAATAAATTAGAAATAAAGAATAAAAGGGAAACTAAATAGTTTAGCAATGTAGGTTAAAAAGAAAGTCAAAATGGAAAACTCATAAATAAATATGTGGCAGTGAGGACATGACATTTTAAGACCCATGGGATGCAGCCAAATCAATACATGAATTAAAATGTAAATACATGTATACATGTGCACATAAGGGAAGAGGAGAAAGCTTGAAAGTAATATGAGTTAGACATTAAACTGCAGCTAGAAAAGGAACAACATACATAGTAGAAAGGGATTAATAAAGACGATGGACCACCTTTTTTTTTCTTCAAGAAACTTGTAAAGTATAAACCATGTATTGAGTTGAATCAAGTAAAACTTAACGGAAAATTACATTCAAAATTACCTGACTAGTCCTGTGTGGGTTATGTTCTCATGCATTTTTCACCCCCGGGAAACATCTTGCGAATGTCACACTTTACCATCACCCTCCTGGGCCCAAGTTTTAAACAGAAATTTTAAAGCCTACATTAAACTTCAGTATGAAATGACCTTCAATGGGGAAAATATTGTGTTCCCAGTTCCACATTAAATTATTTAAAATCAGATTGAAAAGCCTGTATATTTGCTTTCGTGCTCCTTTAAGAATAAATCTGATCTAAGTTGAAGTAAAAAAGCAGCAGGAAATCTCCTCCTTGCTCATCTGAGGAAATAAACTGCTAATGCATATTTAGAGCAAATGCAAGACATGGTCTCACAAAATGTGTAAGAGAATATTTTATCTGCCGGGTAATTTTCTAAAAATTATTCACTCTTCATAAACTGCCTTATATCATAGAATTGATATAATCATTTTGAGACACAGATCACACTACACTTATGACTTGAAAAAATTGAATTGAGGCCATTAGAAAAACAAGGGGAATGTTTTTTAAAACATACCCCATTCATCTACCAAAAAAATCAAGTAAGAGAAAATGCTAATAGCACAAAGTAGTCTATTTATCTAATTAAATGGATTTGGATGCATTAACTGCCATGGTTAAAATATATTCTATGAACACTGTGATGGCAGAAAATTAATATTTCCCCACCTCTGATGGTCATACAATCAATGTTATTTGCCCTGTGAAACTGATATGTAGATATTATGGAAATACACTGTAACTTATAGATCAATCATGCTAGCTCCACAGCATGAATTGCATACATATAATGCCTGTTT
Source organism: Myotis davidii (assembly GCF_000327345.1). Classification (NCBI taxonomy): domain Eukaryota; kingdom Metazoa; phylum Chordata; class Mammalia; order Chiroptera; family Vespertilionidae; genus Myotis; species Myotis davidii. Next base: position 2,468,426 of record NW_006383018.1, on the reverse strand, counting down.
GAAAGTTGTCCTAGTCTACAAAAGAATGGCCTATGGAATAGGCCATGTCTATAATAAGGAATCCAAGTGCTAAGTTTTCAAAGAGGCCAATAATAAAACGCTTCCCATCAAAAGAGCAAAACTAAGAAGAATTCTGAAGGAGAGGTCCTCTTTTGTTTAATAATTAAGTCCAAGCCTTTGGTTTGCCTTTTTTTCCCTTGCAACTTTATTAAATTATCACATTTAAATAAAGATGTCCGACCATCAGCTTTGACTCTTTGATGCCAGGTGCATGCATGGATGGGAAAGAGCCTTATGGGGCACTTATTCCCTGCTTATCACTTCCCTAGAGTGCAGGCTTGAGATAGCACTTTAGAGAACTGGAAACAGGAGGGCTAATCAGGAATTTCTAAAGGATACTAACACTGCAAAGAGACATGGAATTTAATGAGATAATGTTCATACTTTTTTTAACAGAATAAAGGCACAGAGAACTGTCAATTGTCTGGACCAGTGGAAGGGAACATTGGCATGGATAATAAAGAACTGGATATAATATTCCAGCTGAATGGTGTTTGGACCCTGACCTTGCTAGCTCTAGTTCAGTAACGGCAAACCTTTTGAGCTCAGCGTGTCAGCATTTTGAAAAGCCCTAACTTAACTCTGGTGCCATATCACATATAGAAATTTTTTTTATATTTGCAACCATAGTAAAACAAAGACTTACGTTTTTGATATTTGTTTTATATATTTAAATGCCATTTAACAAAGAAAAATCAACCAAAAAAATGAGTTCAACCAACCATTAAAAATGAGGCTGACACGCGTGTCATAGGTACGCCATCACTGCTCTAGTTTATGGTTTGTGTAATCAACAAAAACTAGATAATATCAAATGTTTACTATGTGCCAGGCTTGAGCTCATCACTTTAAATAATTACCTATTAATCCCTGCAAGAGCAGTTTAAGGTTGGTTCTATGGTTATCCCCAGTTGAACATGAAGAATTTAAAGACTGGAGAAATAAAGTAGCTCATCTAAGATCCTACAGCTAATGGCAGAGCAAGAATTCAAACCAAGTTGAATGGAATCAAAAACAGATTTTCTTTACCACCACTACACTGGTCGAATCTACATGGAGATCTAACTCCCTCTCAATGGGAAAAGATATTAAATTATGATTAAGTCTGTCATCTACTGAAACCCTATTCCTAAAAGCAGGGGTGGTTTTCTGAACTGTATTTATGTTTATAAACCACATGAGTATACCTCTATGTTCACTGTAACAATACTGTGGCATGGCTATAAGAATGCTCATAGTTTCAGACTGAATTCATTGAAACAGATTGTAACCTTTATACATAACCCCTTGATTAAGAATGTTGATGAGGAAAACCACAAGTAAGAATCACCACGCTATTACATTATACTATAATTGTGAGAGAGGTATGGGGAAAAGGTGGGAAGGACTCCATCAGAACTATGTGACCTCATTAAACAACCAGGATTTGAAGTGAACACCATGTTGGCTAATTTTTCTTCTGCCTTTGATCTCCAGAACAGGCTCTATCATCCTGCACTTGTAGCCCCATTAAACACAGTCACACTAAGGTAATCCATACTTGATGGGTAACTTGGTTACAAAGTAGATCTAGATGCTGGACAGAGGGATAGAGCCCAGAACCATGCGTGGTGACAACCTGACAGGGGGCTTGGTTCTGTCAAGGAACTGTCTAGTCCCCACAAGAAGGGCAGTGCCAAGATGAGACCCCCCCAAGGATGGCCACTGAGCACTGAAGCGGAGTTTTCGTTTTCAAGTTTGCGCCTCCCTCCCCCTCTGGAGATTGGCCTGCCTATCACAGGGGGTTTTGTTTGTTTTTGTTTTGGTAATAGAAGCATGTAAATTTTGAGTAATTTCTGAAATGTGTAGAGGACAGTAACTTGAATTTGAATATCTGAAACTATGTTCTCTTTAAGTCCCGATGATGACAGCACAGCTCAATAAAATCCCTTCTAACCTGGGCCAGCAGGACGGGCAGGCAGTCTCCTACCGCTCTCCCAACAGTTTTAGCTATTGGGGGGCACAGCTGGGCTGGAGGAGGTGACAGGAAAAGGGGAGGGAAAGTCCATCCTGTCAGTGACAGTACTAAACACCGCCCACGGACTAGGCCCGGGAAAGGTAGGCACTCATAAAATGTCTGAAACAAACCAACAAAATCTGTCAAACGCCTCTTGAAATAAACCAATTTATATGAAAGCACATTGTTTACATTTTGCCTGAATTTTAAAGTGCCACTATCTGGACTGTATCAGGAGGTATAGATGAATGTGACGCTCACTAAAGCCACCTTGATTTCAGTCATGACTCCTGACATAGAGAATGACCAGCATGTGAACATGCATAGAGATGTACACACTGTTAGGAAGATGTTGTATGTATAACAGTTTCTATGCAGTTTTTTTAAAATATATTTTTATTGATTTCAGAGAGGAAGGGAGAGGGATAAAAACATCAATAACGAGAGAGAATCATTGATCGGCTGCCTCCTGCACACCCTACACTAGCGATCAAGCCTACAACTCTGGCATGTGGCCTGACCGGAAACCAAACCATGACCTCCTGGTTCACAGGTTGATGCTCAACCACTGACACTGGTTGAGCTACAACAGTTTTTATAAAAGTTTGTATTGGGTTTTGTATGTTAATTTTATAACTTGCTACTTGTGTAACTTCTCTCATTTTTTTGTAGTAGTTCTTTTGGATTTTCCAGATATACCTTTAAAAATCCACTTGCTTGCTTTCATGATATGTAAGGATGTTATTCAGCTCCTTAGTCTCCAACACCCCCTCGTACCCCATAATTTTGCATGGGAATCAACCAGTAATTTTTCTATTGATTATTTTTAAGTAACATTAATTTTTCTGTTGTTTAAGAATAGAGGGGTGTGGCACTAGCTGGTTTGGCTCAGCAGGTAGAGCATCAGCCTGCAGACTAAAGGGTGCTGGATTCGATTCGTCAAGAGCACATGCCTGGGTGGCGGGCTTGATTCCCAGGGGGCATACAGGAGACAGTCGATCAATGATTCTCTCTCATCTTTGATGTTTCTATCTCTCGCCCTCTCTCTCCCGCTCTGAAATCAATAAAAATATATTTTTAAGTAGAAAAAAAGAATAGAAGGGTGTGGTCCAAATAGCTTTCCTAGTTTTAAGAAATAAACTTCTTTATTTTCATGAAGTTAAAAAAAAAAGTCAATTTAGCACATACTATCTTCGCCCATCTGTTTCTCTCCAACACTTCTTTCTGGATCTTCTCTTTTCTTTGCCCCTACTGAACCTACCCTGCACAGAAGTCTGCTCCAGCGCTTTCTATTCAATGCAGGACTTTGTCCTAGAGCAACGACCTTCAACAGGTGTGCCACAAGAATTTTTAAAATACACAATACCTGACTATTTAGTCAGGGGTACTGACCTCTTTTTCTTTAGACTTTCAAATAAAAAGAACAACAACAGCCAACACAACAACAGTCTGGTGTAAATGAATCAAAAGTATACCTTTTTTATGTCAGGTTGGCAAAAAATATATTTTTCGATGTGCAGCAAAATTTTAGTAATTAGTTTATGTGTGTGCCATGAGATGAAAAATCACTGGTCTAGGGAAATCACAGGAGAAAGACCAGCAGACCACTCCAATACCAGTAGACCACTCCATGGTCTTCTTGCACTCATCCACTCAGAGGAGCTTCAAAGTCCCCTCCCAGTTGCTGTCACTGTCCTAAGAATGGCCCACAGAGCTGCCAGAAAGCCACACTGATGGCAAGGTAGAGTTTTCCCGGCTCTGAGAGTCGTCACCTGCCCCTTGCCTTCCCTGAATACCCCCCCCAATCCCTCCCACACACACACTTTCAGGTACCACACAGTTCTTAAAGCTGTTCGTCATTTGTTCCCCTCGCTCCTATTCTGAGGTTCATGGAGATACCTTCTCTGCTATACAGGGTGGGACAAAAGCAGGCTTACAGTTGTGAGCATGCAAAGCAGAGAGTTCATTCTTGAATTATTAGTACTTATTGCATTATTTTCCATACAAACAACTATAGACCTACTTTTGCCCCACCATGTATTTGTTGCCAATATTATCCATTGTTCTGTTTTTACTATACTAGTTGCTCTAATTAGATAAGGAGTTTCAAAACCTGTCACTGCCTAACCTCCCAGAATCCTCTCCTACTTGATCTTTCAAACTACGTTCAAGCATTACTTTAATAAAAATAAAATCTAACTTTAAAGAGAAATACAGAGAGCACCAGGCAAGTTTCAACTTTCTTTGATAAGGACTTTAATTAATTAAAAACTTAAAATTAAATGTTGAAACCCCATTGTTATTTATACTATGATATACTGATCTTTAAAACTACATGACCCCCCAGTGTCAACAAGCATGGCCAGGCCCACATCCTGGTTTCTATATACCATTTTCCAATAAGTGGAGCCAGGGCTCTTTAGAGAAATAACTGATCTAGGTCTGGGGCTTGGAAAGTACAATATAAGCCAAGACTATCCCATGAGACCAGAAAGCAAGGAAGTACTCAAAAAATAAACAAAGGGATGAAGACATCTCAAAAGGACACGGAGCTGCCAATGGCAAGGCAGGAACAATTTGAGCAACAAAAGAAATAGCACAGCATTAGATTGTAACTAGTATTGCAGATAAAAAATAGGAATAGCTAAATGTAAATTTCGTTTAAATAGTAAATAATTTTTAGTGTAAGTATGCCTGACTAGTATTTGAAAATGCCATTTCTATATACCGTTTATAGGTTAATATATTAAGATAAATATAAAGTATATATAATTCTCTTTCCATAACATAGGCTTAATCATTTACAACTCCTTTCATTTCTCCTAAATGACACTAAGTCTAAAAGTTCTCCTGGAAGTCAGGAATATATTTCTGTGACCTACATGGAAGCTACCTCTCAATCACAAGATGACGGGGCCAGTTTGGGTAAAAGCAGATAATCAATTATCCTCACAAATGTTGCATGAATGACATTTATTTCAGCTTCATTCACACAAAATGTGACACAAAGTTTGCGCGGTGTCATACAGTGTAATTAAATTGAAGTGTCAATACTCTTCTAGCAATTGACATTTCTTGCTCTGTTTCGGCTCTCATGGAATTTAATATTTAAAATTTGTGAAATGGCATGTGTTTCTCAGCATAGGAAGAGTCAAAATTCTCTTGGCATTCTCCTCTTACCTTTTTATTATTATTATTATTATTATTATTATTAGTTAAGGTATTACAAATGTGTCCTCATCCCCCCCATTAACCCTCAACCTCCCCCCCCTCCTCTTACCTTTTAAGAGCATCTATTCAAAAGGTTTTTAAATGTAAGTTAAATCTAAAAATTGCTTAATTTAAAATATAAGGATTTTTTACAATGTTAATGCGGGCTAGTCTTGGAAATATGAGTTTCAGTAGAACAATTTTACAGTCAAAAGCAGAAATCACCTCAGATATTTATTCCTCCTTAGGTCAAAAGGCAAAACTTGATATAGTTTGAGTTTAGAAAATTCTATGATAATAAAAAGATTTCTCGTTAAGAAGATTCAATGTCTAGCCCTTAAATTTTAAAATCTTTGCATGGAAAACAAACTGGACTGAGACAAGTGGATAAATGTTAACATTTATTCCGAAATTACATTCTTTGTGGACTTGCCAAATTCAAAACTGTACTTACTGCCCACACAGCAAAGTTCAATATCCTCTCCAAGGGTTTGACATATCAAAGGATTTTTAATTGTAAATTCTTCTAACTGAAAACAACTAGAAAAAATTATTTTTCCAAAAATAAGTTGAACCATTTCTCATTTGCTTGCTGGGTGCTTATGAATAAAGAGTCTGTGTACAGTTTGCTGGAGCACACTGTCTCCTTGCCAAGACATTAAACCCTGAGAGAGAATGCATCAAAATGCACTGATGAAGCCACCTGTGCTCTTCCAGCACAGCGTGCTACTCTCCTAAGAGGGCTACTCCTGCAGTTTGCCCTCTGATAAAAGACTGCACTTACCGAGCTGGGGCTGGAGTGCCGCCTAACTTTAGGAGATTCTTTGCCAGTGGAGGAGGTCTTAAAGTTAATGCAAGCATTGTTCTCCGAGTGCACCCTCTTTACTTGATTAGTCGGTTTCTCAAATGGGTCAAAAGTGCTCTGTGTCCTCTGGACCCTGACTTTCTTATCCTCAGGAATTGTGTCCAGGGGTTTGATCACTGAGTCCATTCCCTGGCAGTTCCGTGTAGACATCTTTGTGACACATATCTGGGGATAAAAGAAAAAAGAAATTAAACCCATAACTCTCCTCAGGGGCTTTAATATCAAAAATATGCTGAATTGACTTGGGATCATGAACACACAATACAATATACAGATAATGTATTGTAGAACTATATGCCTGAAAATGATATCATTTGATTAACCAACGTCACCCCAATAAAATCAATAAAGAAGAAAAATACGTATTTTAAAATTTTCTTTTCAGTCTAGAAGATAAATAACCAACTAATTTTAACATAGCAGCATGGTTTTTTGCAGAAAAACATAATTTAGTAAAATGGACTATATATTTTAATTTTTGAGTAAATTATATTGACCAGGTGTGGCTGTCATACAATAGAGTTTTATCCACATGGATGACTGATTGATGCAGAACAAAATTAAAGTGTCTATAAGAATCTTTAAACACACACACACACACACACACACACAAAAAAAAAACAAAAAACACAATGCTGGTTTGTTATTCCAAAAAGTATGCCACTTTTAATTTTGGGAGAGACCTAAAAAGGCCACATTCTAACACTACACCAGCTTAAATTACAATGTGAAAAATTCCTCATAATCACTCTGCTTATACTCAAGGCTGACAGTAGAATCTGACCCCTAAAACAGGTTTTCGTAAGGCCTAGACCAGGGGTGGGCAAACTTTTTGACTCGAGGACCACAATGAGTTCTTAAACTGGACCAGAGGGCCGGAACAAAAGCATGGATGGAGTGTTTGTGTGAACTAATATAAATTCAAAGTAAACATCATTACATAAAAGGGTATGGTCTTTTTTTTCAATAGTTTTATTCATTTCAAACGGGCCGGATCCGTGGTCCGTAGTTTGCCCACGGCTGGTCTAGACTCTTAGTGCCCCAAGGTGGTTCTTGAACTCTGTCCCCGGTTTTACTCTACTAGTGGGATTATTTATGAATCATTAAGAGTTGGATAGCCCAGTCGATGTTGCTCAGTGGCTGAGCATCAACCTATGAACCAGGAGGTCAAGGTTCGATTCAGAGCCCAGGGTTGTGGGCTTATCCACAGTAGGGGGAGTGCAGGAGGCAGCCAGTCAATGATTCTCTCTCATCATTGATGTTTCTATCCCTCTCACCCTCTCCCTTCCTCTCTGAAATCAATAAAAATATATATTTTTAAAAAACAGTTGGATAGACTGGCCTTAATAAGAAGAAAACAACAGCTGAGCTAAATCAGATCATTATATTAACTCGTGGGTCATCATGGAAACAGCTAACACAAGATACAGAAAAAGATCATTATGTTTTTCAAAAGTTTTATGCTTGAATATGTGTGTTTGAAATCTGCCCCCATCTTGACTTCATCTCCAAACTTGAATGGGGTATATTAAAACCTTAATATGGCTAAAAATTAAAAGTTAACATTTTTTAAATAGCAAAACTAATGGGTGAAAAGGAATAATACTGTAAAAGAAAAACACTGTCTAATACGTTACAAGATTTGGCTCATATTACTCCGCCAGAGCCCTATTCCCTTCCCAATTTCTCCAACCCCTCTTTCTACACACCTCCCCCCCCCCCACTCCCTCATCTTATTTTAGTCTCTCTGACGTTTGCTCCTTGTTTTCTACCTTATGTTCTAACTCTTTCATTCTCCCTATACTCTGGAGATTTTGTTGTTCTTACTCAATAACTTTATGGCCTCTAGCTTGTCTGAGAAGCTGGGTAGCTTTATTATTCTCTCTAGAGAAAACATAACTTTGAATTTGCTTTTAAAGATTTTTCTTCTTGTGAAGTTACTACATCCCTATTTTACAAGGCAGGAAAACAGAAGATAATTCAGATAATCCTATATTTGTTAAAGTAAAACTATACTGAGTGATATATATAGGATGCTTTCATATGGGAATTAATGTATCCAGGTGTATGAATAGATAGATAGATATAGATGTACGTGCAGTCAGATACAAACATAAATGTAGAACACAATGAAATATACAGAAAAAAAAACACACCAAATTCTGTGTTCTTCAGCATCAACTCTGTCATAAGAATATGTCTCAAACTATTATGCACAAGTTGGATTCTAATTAAGTCAACTGAGAAGAACATCATATCTTTTATAGGAACAAATCAAGGATGTCCACTCTCATCACTTTGATTCAACATTGTATAAGTTCTAGACAATGCCACAAAGCAAGAAAAGGAAATAAAAAGCATTCACATTGGAAAGGAACAAATAAAACCAACTTTATTCACAGAAAACCACTACAGTCTATGTAGAAAATCCAAAGAAATCTACCAAAAAAGAGCCCACTAGAATTAATAAGTTTGTCAAGGTTGCAAGATATAAAATCAACATGCAAAAATCATTTGTATTTCTACATAGTAGCAACAATCAGAAATTTAAATTTAAAAATCAATTTATAACAGCTTCAAACAACATAAAATATTTTGTGATAAATCTGACAAAATACATGCAAGATCTATAGACAGAAACTACAAAACATGGCTGAAAGAGGCGAAACTTAAAGGATAAAAAACCAAGCACAGGAACCAATTCATGGATCTTCAATTTACTGTGACACTTTCAGAAAGAAGCTAATTTCTACATTTCAGCCAGAAAATATTGTTTCTTACTTCATTTAAAAGAAGATTTACAGATGTTTATATAAAACAAATGAGATGACAAATGTGTAAAGAATGATGATATAAAAAGATATAAATGGGGATTGAATTGATACATAAATAATGGGGAAATGGTGACCATGTTTTGACTCCAACTCTATCCTTTAAAGAAGCACCACGAAGCATAAATCCCACAAAAATATCTCTTAATTTTGCCAAGAAAAATACAGTACATTCTATTCAACCCTACATTCTACTTATTATCTGAGGTCTTTGAACTATCTTAGTAAAAGAGGCTTTACTAGATAGAATACTCTTTTTTTTCTATATTTATAGGAAAATATATGGGGAAATTTGTTCTAGGTACATGGGGAAAATACTATCTAATAATAGATAGACATGGTAATTGACCATACCTTCGCTACGCCTCCCATTGGCTAATCAGCGTGATATGCAAATTAACTGCCAACAAAGATGGCAGTTAATTTGCATGTAGCGGCTGGGAGCGTAGCAAGCCAGGCGGCCGAAAACAAGCCAGGAGGCGGAGGCAGGAGCAAAACAAGACAGGCGGCGGAGACGGGAGCGAAGCCCGCCTCAGCGGGTTTCGCTCCCTTCTCTGCTTTGCTCCAGCCGTTGGAAGCCCTATTCTTGCAGGAATCTTCCTGCAATGGGCCTCTAGTTTTACTATAAAACATAAAGTTGTAGTACATGTACACCAACACAGCCATAGCACAAAATATTAGCAGGGGATAAATGACAAATGTCACCAGGATTATGTTATGTGATTAGCAAATAGATTATTCTGGGAGGGCCTGATCTAATCAGGAAAACCCTCCTAAAGCAGCAAATTTTCTCCAGCTAGTCACAGAAAAGAGATGTGATCTAGCTAGCTTGTGAGAGAGCAAACATTGCATGGCACAATCTGTGAGGCAGCCTCCAAGCGCTGAGAGTGGTCACTGGCTGACAGCCAGCAAAAAAATGGGGACCACGGTAATACAACCACAAGAAAACAAGTTCTGCCAACAACTAGTGAGCATGTAAGAAAATCCTGAGCCCCAGGTGTGATCCATAACCACACCCAATACCTTGATTTCAGCCCCATAAGACCAGGGCAACCAGCTTATGCCATGCCTAAACTTCTAACCTACAGAAACTGAGAGCATAACCTGGTAAGTCTGTGGTAACGTGTAACACAGCAATGGAAAACTAATACACTCACTTTACTGAAACTGCTTGAAGCACTTTGCCATTTGAGCAGAATGTTCTTAGGAACATGCTGCAGATACCACTTTCCGAATTTGATCCACTCTATCAGATCCAGGAGAAAACAAGTGGTGATTCTGTGATCAGTGTCAGTAAATGCCTACCCATGGAGAGTGTTCTGCCCGGTGTACCTCCAGCAGCATGACAAAGCCCAGGAGCAAGTTCTGCACGCAATTAAGTTTATACATAGTTTATGCTGGTCTCCACTTCGCTCGGGGTGTATGTGAGTAATACCAGTATCGGCACCAGCTTCATGTATGCATCTTCCTCCAGGAAAGTAATCTATACTTGAGTTTTCCACGCAGGGCAAAGTGACTATTCTGGAAACGTTTCAAGTTTCCAATCTCTGAGACAAACAACTTAAACATGACCTGGCCGTCTCTGTTAACCACCAGCACAACCAAAAGCAGAATCCAGGCCCTTCTGAAAAATAGGAGAAAGTGGCCTTGTGTCTGACCTCAGGAGCTTCTGGAGCAACTCACCCTGAAGACCCCAAAGAGGAAAGAGCAGGGTTTAGTCTAGGGAAGGACATAGGCAAGGTAAAAAGTAAGAATCGTACTCATTTCCCCAGAAAGCTGCCATTTCTGGCAGCTCATGGAATAAAATCATTGACCTGTTCAGGGTACCTGAGGAGAAGAGTGAGCAGACTGGAGTCCTGGCAATGAAAGAAGATTCTAGAAACCAGATTACGCACTGGCACTACTCCCTGGTGCTCAATCTTCCTTTGAATGCTTCTATCAACCTGTCAGCAATATGAACAAACCTCTCCCCTCCCCAAATAGACTCTGTCTTTCTTCCCACAACAAAATGGTTATGGTCAGTGGCGCAGAAAGTCTTGATGACAGATAAAACCTCATACTATAAGGAAACCTGAGGGCAGAAGCATGATCTGTCCAGTTGGAAAAAATTAATGGGAACCCATAACCTCAATAAGGCATATTTTTTCCAACCACCAAATAGTATAGCCTTTTGATCCACTACTAACTTTCACTTATACTCCTAGTGCCCAGATTTTGGTCTACGTTCCAATTCTCCACTATGAAAAAGGAGGACTCCTGGGAAGGTGACCTGATTCCAGTTCACAGGGCAGAATATCCAGCTGTTACCAGAAAACTGGGATCCTTTCCAAAACGCCAGGGATAATGCTAGAAGGACAAAGGAGTCTGCCTATCGGGGTTCTTACTGGCTGAACGGCGATGACGTATTTAAGCATCAAAAGGAAAATAAAGCTACAGTTAAATGAAACCAGTTGAGTTATTGAAAAACCAAGAGCCTGTTATGATTTCAAGAGCGAAAAGTTAATATAAAGGGCAAATGGCAGTTGCAAAGGAAGGCTGAATACAATAGGACATGGTTGGTTTTTAACTCATGGAACCATGAGTAAGCCTAAAAAGTAGGAACTGTTCCAAGAATAAGAATGATTGATCAGAGCCTGTGGAGAGAGAGTCTAAGCAGTAAAAGTGTAGAAAGATCAGCAACACAGGATGTTCCAATGATGACAGACCAGGTCAACACTACACAATAGTAGGCAAAAGGATATATGATGTCATCTAACCAATGTTTTACAAAGAATACGTATATCTGGTAGAGAGATACCAGACATCAAAGAAAACTTATGTGAAACCAATGTGGAAAGTGTTCCTTTGGAAATAAGTTAATTTTTAATAACTATGGGAAATTTAACCCTTAGAAAGAAAACTCAACTTCACCGCTAACCAGTGACTCAGATCTGAATCACTCTGGAAAAAGCAACCAAGACCTCAACAGTCCACACCTCAGACGCTATAACCCTGGGCATTCTGAGCAGGCATTGTTTTACTCCTGGATTTACAAACATCATGTGACACCAAGAAGATTCAAGAAATATTATTACTGAAATCCCTGGAAGGAATCTAAAATAAGCAGATCTGTAGTCTAGAAAGATATACAAAGAAATATAGAAATGGCATTGACAGTGTTGGTATTTTAAATTAGGATAATAGTGTAGTAAAATAACCTGCAGTAATCAGATCTGTGCATGCATGTTTTCTTTAAGGAGAAATATGTTAACATAATCACACTAAATTAGTGCTTGAAATTAAAGAAATTTAATTGTCAATAACTAATGCTTACACAGATTGAAAATATGGTTTGTAAAATTATATTAGCTATATATAGTTTTAAGGACTTGGGGAACTTGGCCAAGCACAAAAGCCACTGACTATGGCTGTTTCAGGCACAGAGACCCTTGGACATTCCACACCCCATCAGTTTCCACTGTCCTTCACACATTTACTGCTTGTGCCCTCAGCATGGGACACACCAACACCAAGCCACAGACTGAGTATATTATTCAAGACTCTTCTCAAAATTACCTTTGTTCAGAACCCTTGTTGATTAAACCCCATGCACTCAGACCAATCCTGTATTAAGAATTCACCTCAGTGACTGTGCATTTATTCCACTCCAATATTTTGCAAACTCGGGGTTGTAATGATTCTTTAAGAGATACTTTAATCTCAACAAGATGATTGTCTCTTCCAAAGGTCAAGGACTGGTTTTCTCTCCTTGTTTTAGAGCCCCCAATAGCACCTTTTCCTTCAAATTTCTGTGTCAAGGATCTGGTAAAGGTTTTCTACTAACTCATAGAAAGTAACTCATAGGTTAAAATGGTTTTCTCAAATCATGTGTTCAGAAGAAAACACCTTTGATACCTCTGCCCACAGCCAATCACAGTAGGCAGAGGTCCCATCAGTGCTGCCTGAAAACAGCAGGCATTCCAATATTACCAGGAATCAAGGATCTAGTTTCTCTGTGACTGCATTTTCTCACACTTCCTTGTTCCATTTAGAAACTGAAGTGACAAAATTTACATAAGCAGGGATGTCTCCTGGTACTTGAAAACAGATAAGGAGAAAAAAATCATCACAAAGACCAAAATAAATTCCCTGATCTTTTTTTTCCAGCAAATTCAATAGAGGCTAGAATTTCAAACAGGGTTAGAGAAGCACCCAGACATCCAGGTGGTGTTCCTCCGAATCAATTATTTTGGTTCACTCATCATTAACAGGGGTCTCTACACAAACTAGCAGACTCAAATCTCAGTAAAAATTGTTAGAAATTCAAAGGCTCCAGAGGCTCCAAAAGTCACGGTTTGACCTACAATTTTAGCTTGAAGCGCTGTAAAATCCAGAAGATGGTCTACCACACTCACAGCAGTGGACTGGAAAGAACACAACTTAATTCAGTTAAGGTTGGCATTCATCTCGAGTGAATTCATTTGGACTGAAAATTGTCCCTTTACATCAACCATTTGCTGGTGATCGGCATTTTCCTGCATTCAGAATGTGGTCTTCTCTCTACCTCGTACACTCCACTCTTTTCATGAAGGCAGACACCAGAAAAAGGATTAGTTTCAAAAATTCCAGTTGACCCACAGCAAATATACATCATGCATCAGATAGTGAGCTAAGTCTTGATCTTCTGACATTCACAAAAGGAATATCCTTTACAGGTCCAATGCAAAAGCAAAAATCTTCACACTCTCATTTGTTTTTCCCTTCACCCATTTCCCAGCATGGGCCTGATGGCTTTCTCTTACTCAGTATCTTCTCTCAAAATCTGTTCCCAATAAAAAAAATAACACACACACACGTCAGCCCAGCCAGTGTTGCTCTGTGGTTGAGCTTTGACTATGAACCAGGAGGCCACAGTCCAATTCCCGGTCAAGGCACATGCTGTCTTCTCTTTAGTTGTAGTCTTTTTTCTTTTCTTTTCTCATTGGTGTGTGTGTGTGTGTGTGTGTGTGTGTGTGTGTGTGTGTGTGTGTAGAGGTGGCAGTGCAAATGGCTACATGGAACAAAGATATAGGATGTATTAGTTATATGTATGTAAAGGGATATATGCATGAGTGTACTTTTACCTCCAGCTGTATTTTACCAGAACCAAGATCACCTTCAGAACTGTAGTTAATGCACAGTGCACAGGCAATCCTGTTGCTCACAGAGGTCAGAATAAGTCACTTAAACTCTCTGGGGCTCAGTTTTCACATCTGTACGATGAGACAGTTGGAGTAAATAACTCTTAAGGTCTTTTACTGCTTGAATACTCTACAATAAACTGTAGGCATCAGTTTACAGATGGTAAATAATTTTAAATAGGTCAACTAGGTAAGGAGTTATGTCATTTTTAGATTGTACCTCATCATTTGTCACTTAAATATAGGCTGTCTTATATGCTATCACAAGCAACTGTGAAATTTGTTTTCATGTGTTTGGTTAATTTTGCTGGGGGAGGAGGAGGTCTTTGTTTTGCTCTGTTTCTCACAAGTTCATTGTATTTCTATGACCAGACTGTAAACAGAAACCGTATCTTCCATTTCTTTAATGTCTCCAAAGCCCAAAGGACAGCATGGAATGGGTGTTCTGTTAATATTTACTCAAACATGGATTGCTTAACTTATTGCAAGCATTCCCCTTTAACTAAACATTGGCCGTTTTTTAGAAATCAGCCCTAAGAAAACTATATAACAATAAGGTGCCTTCTGAGTCTAGATCTTTCCCAGTCCATGAAAAGGCTTTCCCCAGCTGTTCCCACTCACCAGAATTCAGCCTATTATTGTGATTTAATTTAAAAGTGCTTATTTTTCTACTGACCGGTTTCTTTGGGGTCTGACCTAATTTCAATTGAAGTCCTGAATCCATGGCTAAGGGACACAGCTGAATGGACAACCCCTGAGGACTCCACATTCCTTTATGTGGCCGATTCAGTGACTGTAGTTTTGTTATCACCCCTACTGGGCCTCAGTGATGACCACCAAGAGACTTGATAATAACTTTGCTAATTCTATTATGAAATATTTAGGTAGTTTTCCCAGCAGCTTAAATGTTTATTATATATTGCTAAAATAACTGTATGGAGTTGCTTCCCCTTCTGTTACAACTATACACTTGATTTATATATAAAAGGTACAGTTTTATTCATAGACTACATATATTTACTGACCTCTGGGTTCTTTATTTCGTCCAAGTCATAATGATAAATTTAACTGTAAGTTCAATAACACAGCAAAGGTAGGAGTATCATCTCTATTGTTACTTGTGGCCTACATAGGTTTTTCAGAATGTAGCCATCTTTGGGGATAAGAATTTTATCTGGAATACTCTCTAACCCAGGGGTGGGCAAACTTTTTGACTCGAGGGCCACAATGGGTTCTTAAACTGGACCGGAGGGCCGGAACAAAAGCATGGATGGAGTGTTTGTGTGAACTAATATAAATTCAAGGTAAACATCATTACATAAAAGGGTACGGTCTTTTTTTTTTTAGTTTTATTCATTTCAAACGGGCCAGATCCAGCCTGCGGGCCGTAGTTTGCCCACGGCTGCTCTAACCCCTTGCTGGTTGCAGACGATCAAGCATTGGCATCACCTGGGATTTCAGGCCCTCTCCCCCTGCCCTTCCCACAGTCCAACTCAGTCAAACCCTAAATGTTAACAAGATCCCCAGGGGATCTGTGTGCACCTTAAAGTGTGAGGCCAGTGCTCTAAACTGTGTAATGACAGGTTCTGCTACTCTGGTCAAATAAGGGACTGAGATTATGAGAGAGGTCCAGCCTTTCAGAGGCAAAATTTGCTTCAGTCTCTAGGTACAATATGGTCAATAATTATATCAATAGTCCTTGGGTAACTATTTTGCTCAAATGTCCCACAAAAGATCATGGTAAGTTCAGATAATCCTTTAACATAATTTTGAACTCTGAAATAAAGTGTTTTGATAAGGTATACCAAGTATATTTATAAATTTTAAAAAATCAATAGGATCAGGGTGAGGAATAGAAACAGAAAAATATACATAGGTTATAACAGTAATGTAACATTACTTCCTGCAAAGAAATGTACGGATTTATGTTTTGCTACCGAAGCATTGTTTTGCCATTGGTCACCATATCTATGGAAAAAAAAATACCACAAATTTATTCTAAGGAGAATTGAACCCAGAATCTTGCTTTGCTCTTTATTTACCAGAGTTTATTTAGTACCTTTGGAGAAAAAAAAGAGAGAAGGAAGTCACTTCAGGATCCAGAAAAAAGATCTTAAAAGGAACTTACATCTGTGAAGAGTACAGTGCATCCTAAAACAGATCCTCCCCTGGGCAGGGATGTGGTGGGGAAGTCCTCTGTCCACAAGACATTACTGAACATTTCCCACCCAGACTGAACACCTCATCCCAAACAGAAGGACATGGCAATTCTGTGGAAGTCTGGGTCACGGCTTCCACTAAAAACTTACTAAATATCCCAAAAAGCTCAAGGGGAGAAAGAAGAAGACAGGTGACTTTTCTGACCCTCCCCCCCCCTTGACATCCACAATTATATGCTGGTTAAAATTTCATTATGATAAAAAGACAGACAAGAGTATAGCATTGGTATCAGATGGCCAAATTAATGTATGGTGTTGGAAAGCAAAATAGAATTGACACCTATTATGGCTCTCCCCCACTAACTTAGAGCCATGGGACTCGGAAATGGGTGCATGGAATGAGAACCCCCACGCACAAGTGAGTGGCTTTGATGCGATTCCACAGAGCAAAGCCTATTCCAACCTACACACTCCCAGCCCTGCGGTGGAAATAAACTCCCATTCTCGACAACACAGAAGGACTGAGCTACATAGTGGCTCACACTGCATGGCCAATTAGTTTCCTCATCAAGACACTATTCCCTTAAAGCTCTTCTAGAAAAAGAAAATCCTGTGCCTGCAAATAGGGCTTCCCCTGCCCCCACAGATTTCACCGGTTCAAAATATAGATTTCCTTCTTATTAGGTTTTGTCGTGGGCCCCACTTGAGAAGACAAAAACAGTGTGTGTTTTCACCGTGCAGAGGTGAGAAATACCTGGCAAAGGGGACTGACCAACATTTAAACATTTTAAAGCAATTTAAAAACATCTGCCATACCCAGCTGCAGTGGCTCAGTGGTTGAGCATCGTCCTACGAACCAGGAGAACATGGTTCAATTCCCTTTTAGGGCACATGCCAGGTGCAGGCTCAATAACCAGTAAGGGGCGTGCAGGAGGCAGCCGGTCAATGATTCTCTCTCATCATTGATGTTTCTATCTCTCTCTTCCTTTTGTCCCTCTCTGAAAGCAATAAAAATATATTTAAAAATAAAATAAAAACACCTACCATGTCAGAAGCACTAATAATCAATAAACAGACCAGGCTGAGCACAAATTCATAGAGGCTTGAATCAATAACATGGTGCAGGATGCTTTCTACCTGTACACATTGGCTTGGAATTTGAGGGTTTTTAACAGCACTGAGGACTGGAGTGGCTGTCATGTCTCAAAGGCTGTGCAAACAATAGTCAGGTGCCTTCAGAATTCTGTTT
This sequence comes from Myotis davidii, assembly GCF_000327345.1. NCBI lineage: Eukaryota > Metazoa > Chordata > Mammalia > Chiroptera > Vespertilionidae > Myotis > Myotis davidii. Next base: position 2,450,897 of record NW_006383018.1, on the reverse strand, counting down.
TGTTTCTCTTCTGAGTTTCCCTGCACCACCCGTAGTTTCTTTGTAGGGAGCCAGGCTAGTTGTTCCTTCATACTTATTCCTTTCAGATGTCTATAGCTCGCTATTCTGTCTCTCATGTAAAGTAAAGCATCCAAAGGCACAATAACATTAGAAATGGAAACTGAAAAGACACTGCTGGAGCTACTGGCTGTTCCATTAGGGCCTGGATTTCTTTCCCATGAAAACCATATGGACAGCATTTAAAAATAAATATTATAAATATTTGTATATTCCTTTCCTGAAGGAGAAATAAAATTGTGTACTCTCTTCTTATTCTGAGACAGGTGGCTACATAAATAAAGACAACTCACATCTCCTCACCTACAATAACCATCTTTTTAATAAAATTTAAATGCATTATTAATGTCCGGATAATAATTTAGTGACTAATGTCATGAGTGATGCTACAAAGTTTAAAAGTTTAATGTTTTCATTCTCATTAAATAAATCCAGACGTGAACCCTACCAATGAATTCCAAAAAAAATGTAGGGCATCCTTCAATACAGGATTGAATTTTGAAGCTCTTAAATTTTTCAGAGACCCATATGTGGGTCACTAACCACACAGAGCTTATGAAGAGAAACACAGGGAACAATGAACCTTTGGGGAGAAGTGGAATGCAGCTTTCAATGCAGCTTTGACAACTGGTCCATCTACTGTAAAGAGCTGAAATTTCCGCAATAATAGAGTTGAAAGCAATCCACTAACAATAAAGTCCGAACTGATTTCATGAGGACTGGCTCTGTAAACCTTTCCTATGACTGGGACAAGTCACTAGTGAATCCTAACTGACATACCCAAGGCGAATAGAGCATTGTGGTGGGATGCACATGCCCTGCTGCTTGTCTGCCACCTGAAAACAGCCCCCGGTGTTCCAGGAGCATCTCACTGTCATCCTTGTATTTCTGAGATCTCATTTAGCTGAGGAATGGGGGGGTGGGGGAGGGAGTGCAAACTTTCATCAGCTTAGCAGGAGAGGAATCTATAGAATATAGACACTTCCCAAACCTGCCACTCAGTACATGGAATACTGGAGCATTTTTTCACATCCTCCTTTTAGACACTCAAACCCAATCAACATTCAGAAATTGTTATGTGTGCCCAATAATCAAGCCAACTGGAGCAGGAGGTTGGGCAAGATACAATGCAAGTTGTTAGAAAAGAGAGATGGGGATTAAAAACGTCTATAGGATGATGACAATGATGATGATGGCCATTGTTGAGCTCTTATATAATAAGAGTTACTATGAAAAATGCTTTATATATAGTTTCTTAATTAATCCCTACAACAAGCCCATGAGGTACTGGTATTAGCCTGATTTTGCAGATGATTCCATTGAGGCACATAAGAATTAAGTAGCATATCCAAGAACACACAGTCAACAGAGGGAACGAGGTTTATTCCAGGACCCTGACTACAAAGCCCAAGCTGTTGAACATCGGGTTGTCTTCCCTGGAACTTCTATCCTGAGAGAAATAAGCAAAGGACAGACCTGGTCTCCAACACTTCTCTTATTCTGTCCTCTGATGCAAAAGCAAAGCACTTTTAAAGCAAAATAACTGCTCTGTGGTCTGAGGTTTTCTGACCCACCTTCCCCCCTTCCTCTGCCCAACCTCCACCACCCAAATTTAACAGACTTTTTTTTCATCCTCACCTAAGGATATGTTTTTATTGATTTTAGGAAGAAAGAGGGAGAGGAGAGAGAATCATTGATGTGAGAGAGACACATCGATCAGTTGCCTCCCATACACACTCAGACCAGCAAATCGAACCTACAACCTTTTAGGATATGGGATGACGCTCCAATCAACTGAGCCACCAGGCCACGGCAACATACTTTTGACTAATCTAATTCTGCCTCATATCAAAAGTTAGAAAATAGGACAGGCTGATGGGGAAGATGAGATGATTCAGGCATTAGACATTACCATGTTGACTCTTCTTCCTCCATACATGTTTGTGTTTCCTGACTACTTTGTAGATAAACATCTCTGAGAGCATTAACTTGTCTTTCTAAAAAGGATCCTCTATCAGAAACACATCTGGATTTAAGAGAAGCAGTATCAAGTAGAAATCTGAGAAAGAGAATGCTATATGTTGAAGCCAGGCTTATCCAATGGAAAACTGCTTAATAGGGCATCAAGCTTACACCCTCTCTCATGCCTCTGTCAAACTCAGAGGATAAGTGGGCTGTTTGTATTGAGTGTCCACCGAGAAGAGCAGTGGGGAGTGAAAGATGGCTTGCAGTGGGCATCAGGAGCCTCTCCCCCATTGGCTGAATGAATGAGCCAATGAGACAATACAATTGCTGAAATACCTATCAGTTCTGAGAGTCTCCGAATCTATAAGAGGACCTAACGTGATCAGTCTTTACTTATAAAGTTAGATAAAGTAAGGTACTAGAAGCAGAGTGGGTGCAATTCAAATGTGAATAATGACAAAAGCCACAGGCCAGCCTTCCAGTGACTATTCAACTGATTGCTGCTCTCTATCAGCTAAGAAGTGACATGAAAGTGTAAGTAGCCCAATTACCATGCTCAATTACCAGACCATGTAAAGAATCCAAATGTGATCTATCCACAGGTCATTCCCTCAGTGCTTTTCTGCTCCTCATTCCTTCCCCCTGCCCACAAGGTCTTTGTATCTCTAAATTATCTATGATCGTGTCCTTATGGGGACTTGATTTAGTGAAATCATATATGGGTTGGAGGTATTGCTGTCTTTTCCATATAAAAATCAAAGCATTTATTTAAAAGGGATAAAATTCTGACACATGCTACAACATGGATGAACCTTAAAAACAAGCTAAATGAAATAAACCCAACACAAAAGGACAAATACTGTATAATTCCACAAATACTGTATGAGGTCCCTTGAACAGGTAAACTTATTGACACAGAAAGTAAGCTAAAGAGTACAAAAATCTGGCAGGAGGGCAATGAGAAGTTATTATATAATGGTAGAGTTTCTGTTTGGGGTGATGGAAAAAGTTCTAGAAATGGATAGCAGTGATGGTACCAAGCTACTGTGATATACTTATTGTCAATAAATTGTACACTTAAAAATGGGAATTTTGTTTAAAATTGTAAATTTTGTTAGGTATACTCTATACCACAATTTAAAAATAAAATAATCAAAGCTTATAGTATCTGTTTCATAAGTGCCCAAAATGAAAAAAGGGGGGGGTGGGGGAAGTGCCCCCAACCTTCTTGTTGAAATATTTCAAAAGGAAGTATATTGTAAGTTCCTTGAGGACAGGGACCAGATCTATTTTATTTATTGATTCATAGTAGCTGCACTATTACACAGTAGACTCTTCATACATGTTTAATAAATAAGTGACTAAAAGAAAATAGACAAAGGACTCTCCTAAGTGGGAAATATAATATTCAAAAAGCATTAAATGTACTTATTCTTGAGAAAATATAATGAAGCATAGTCCATAAAAAAAAAAACAAGATACCAATGCTACTATTTCTAAGCTCCTTCAGTTCAAGGAAGGGAGCATATCCATTTCATCTGTTCTTCCTCACAGCATGTCCTACAAGGTCTTACACATGGTAGATGCCTAATAAATGTCTGTACAATGAGGAATAAAAACTGCACGAGTGTGAAATCAATGTCATATTATTGCTCTACTATTTATTCCCCTTTTTAAAAATTACTTACTTTTTGCAAATGTACAATTCCTTCTGTCACAGGGCGAAAAAATAAACCTCACAGCTGACACAGAGTGAAGGTAAAAATATAAATAGCTAGAACACATCACTCTCAGAAAATGAAACAGTAAACATAGGCACACCATCTTCTGAATAGAAAAAGAGTTCTTTGTTAGTTTATTTTTTAAAAAAGAACAACTGAAGTATGGGAAATAATAGTTTATATTCCATCTTAACTCTTTAAAAAATAATTTAAAATGTCAAAACAGAAAAATCTGAACTCTCTTTGGAAGAAAATTCAAATATTCATTTCCAATAATTCAATGTCCAACCTTTACCATAAACAGTTGAGTAAATATAGAAGCATATTTAAGGCTCCTCCCACCCCCTCCCCCCAAAAATGTCTAGTGAACCCTAATATAGTATCAATATTTCTCTCAATTAGCCTATCAAGTAATCAAGTGGTCTTTCTTACAATGCCTATGTCAAAATTATACATAGCTGGCTTAAGGCCAGCATGCTACAGCAAGTTACTGATGATGTTCTCGACTAACATTCACAGCCTACATCATTTAAATTTCACATGAATTAATGAGTTAAATATACATAAGTAGAATATTTTTAAAGCAAAAAATCAAATGCTGCCATCCTTAACATTCAGCCCCTATTTAATAGATGGATCCTTGTAAATTCACCAAGACCATGTAGTATAGTAGCCTCACTTTGAACAATATTAAAACATGTCCTTCAACTTCCACCACCCCTACCCACTATACTCTGTGCCAATTAACAAAGGAAATAGGAATTCAACCTCTGTAGATATCAAGGTTTACATTTCTGTCTCTCGATTGTTATCTTCTTCACAAGCTGGTGAGCATCACTGTAGAGTAGCCTGTCTGCTGCCCCGGTCCCTCATGCGTGCAGGGGTTTCTCCATTTGCATCCAAAATGCTAATAGTCCACTATTCGAGCAAGCACTTCAAGCAGAACTGCATGAAGGAGCAGCACTTCCACACATGAAAGCATAACCACCACAGGTGTAATGATGCAAAATACCGGCACACTAACCTCTGCCAGGCAGCACACACTTACAGCAGGTGCGTGTCTGTGCTCCAGAGGGGAGCGGATGGGATGAGCAGGGAGGAAGCCCCAGATTCCTAATATATCAGGGATGTTTATGCCACTCCGATCCAACCCACCTAATTCATAGACATCAGTTTACCCAGGTGAAAAAAGTAGTCTCCTGTCCTTCACTAGCTTGACTCAGAGGGCACGCAGCCAAGCCTAACCAGGCAAAACAATCTGTGAGACCTCGTTAAGCTGTAATAAGTAAGTTTCAGGAGAAATAAGACTCAGCTATGGCAGAGAAGCACAGTCTCGAAAGCTTTTCCTCATCTTGTCACTGCTACTGGTGTTTACAAACTACAAGCAGTAGCCTCGGGAGCCTCAAGACACTCTCCCAAGGGGAACCTCCAGTCAGATCCCTAATTTAAATACCTCCTTGATCAGTCTGTGATGTTGCTGGCAGTTAAATGGAAGGGGATGAGTAAAATGACATGCAGAAAATGAATCCTTTTCAAGTTGTAAATGAGTGAGTCAGGATTCAGACTTGCCGAGAGGCTCCAAATTAAAACCCCTGCGCTAATTTTAAAGCATGCTCCCTCTTACCGTTTCGCTGTTGTCTCTCTCGGGCTCGATTCACCTGCAACTCTTTAACATGATCTCTAGCAATGTGTCTGCACCAGGCCAGGCGCATCCAGTAACTGAATTCACATCTTTCTGCACTGGCAAGCTGAAATGGTACGGCCGTACTACAACCAAGAAAGGGGGAAGCAGAAGCAAAAAAAAAAACAACCGCCCAGAAATCACTTCAGAGAAGCCAATCTTGGTGGAATACGACCCAAAATGGTTTAGAAGAACACAAAGCACAGGCTAACGTTCAGTATCCACAGCTTTAACGATGTGATTCATTTTCCCCAAACGATCTTCTATTTTCCTCCAGGCACGATGGACTTGCCTGTGGAGTTCCCAGGAAGGCAGAGTAACCGGGCTCTGCAGCAGCATTGCAGCCAAAGTAACTGTGCATATGCCGTCCAGACGCTTCACAACACACTGTCTCGCCAGAAAGATATTGATTTGCAATGCAGGGCTGCTTCAAAAGAAGACAGAGTTGGAGCCAAGCAGCTAATGGTGATTGCATGGGAGGAAAAGCATTTAATCAAAGGGATGCACCTCATCGTGCTCAATTCAATTTTTTAAAAGCACTGGAGGCAGCCAGTCAGTATCTTGAGTGACAACCCCGTTAAACAATAATCTGAGGTCCTGTAGGAGGCCAAGTTTGGGCTACCATCATTCATGTGTCTATGTGCATATATCTGTCATAGGCAAATGGGGCATAACTGAGAACTCTAAAGTAATAATGCACCAAATATGTGAGGTAAAAAGAAAATTCGCAGGTGGCATTTATGGACTAAAATGATAAAACACAGTTATGAGCCTGCAGAATTCTTAGTGGGGTTAGGCGCATACCACTCTCAAAAGTAAAATGCCAACACAAACCAGATCTCACAGTCCTCAGGCTAATTGTGTCAAGTCATGCCACATGGTGCTGGGTGGCAAGGAAGAATGCCAAACTGCTACTCGAATAGCGGCCCCTACAGGAACGTGGTTGATCTACATACAGTTCATCCTCATTTAAATTATTTCCTATCCTCAGAAAACAGAACCACAAAGGGGTATACATTAGATTAAGATACAAGGAAACAATTGAGAAATATGTTAGGCAGAAAATAATTTTTTTAAATATATTTTATTTATTTTTCACAGAGAGGAAGGGAGAGAGACAGAGAGCCAGAAACATCGATGAGAGAGAAACATCGATCAGCTGCCTTCTGTACATCCCCTACTGGGAATGTGCCCGCAACCCAGGTACATGCCCTTGACCGGAATCGAACCTGGGCCCCCTCAGTCCGCAGGCCGACGCTCTATCCACTGAGCCAAACCGGTTCCGGCAGAAAATAATTTTTTTAAAGCCAGGCATGAAATCTGCCCTCACAGATATTCAGTCAATTAAGAAATGAAAGTATAATAGGAGATAGCTATTGTGTGAGTGATGAGTGGCCAATATGCCCATAACTCCCAGGACTGGGTGCGCACTTATCAATCAGAAGCTCAGGGAAGCCCTGGCCAGTGTGGCTCAGCTGGTTGGAGCATCGTCTTGTACACTAGAAGGTGGTGGGTTCAATTCCCAGTCAGGGCTCGGGGAATCAAAGTCTCGGGCCAGGGCACGTTTGATAGGCAACCGATTGATGTTTCTCTTTCTTTCTAAAATTCCCTTCCTCTCTCTCTCAAATTCAATTTTTAAAAATGTAATAAAAAAAAAACACTCAGGGAAAAAAACTATCCTTCACATTCTAATGGGTTTAACGGAATTATCTCCCGTACCCCCCATTTGCAAGCCATCTTCACATTCATCTTTCCAAAGGACACTGTGAAGATATTGGACTTTATTTTTTCTGAGACAGAAAAGCTCACTCCAAATCTTACAGGAAGTTCTCCTTCAAACACAAATATGATGTCCGCCCTTCTGCACCAAAGCCAAAAGAGAGAGCTATCTCTTTAATATCTGGAAACTATTGAGTTTTATGAACACCATTTCTGCAAAGTAAACTTCATTTCAATGAGTCTTTCAAAAATCTGAGGTTTTGTTTAAGATTGCTCAACCCTCCAGCCCACAAAGACTCCTTTTCCAGAGCCAACAGCACTTCTTATTTGAATCATTTAGGACTTAGTCACATGCTACCTCATAAAACTCTCTTATACCATTGGCATTCTTCCCATTTTGAGGCCCTTGTGGAACGAACAGCATCAACTTCATTCTGTTTTATTCCGCCAAAGCCCATAACACAATACTAGGCATCGAGCAAATATTAAATAAATATTTAACAAATTAATGAATTTCCCAACTCCATATTTTAGGGCTTGAATAATCTCCCCTCCCCTATCAGTCAGTATTCTCTGGGAAAACTCCACAAGTGTTATCTTAAACTAAAGTGTTATCTTTAGTCACTTCTTCCAAGTAGTTCTATATCTTCTTTCCTACAGTTAGTTGGTGGACAAGAGCATGCACAGCATTTGTATTCACTAAGCTATCCTGTATAAAAGCCAGGAAACTTAACACAATGACATTTCTCCTTTATTTTTCCATTTACTCATTCAAAAAGCATGTACTGATGCGCCCAGCAATGGGAACATCCATGTTCTCTGCGTTCCAGGAACCTAACGAGTGCTTAAAAATAAAGCAAGTAATAGCAATACCCTGAAATGAGTGTTTCCAGAGCACTTTTGTTGGACACAAATAATGTTCCTTGGGTGGCTCACAGAAGACTTCAGGGAGGAGGCAGCATAGCTGAGGTTTCGGGCACTGCCTGGGAGGGATGGGCAACTAAGAAACAGCACAACAGGACTAACAGGTCAGAGCCTGAAACCAGAGCCATACACAGGGGTGGCAGCTGGGAAGGCTAAGGGAAAGGTGGCTGACACCAGAGCAAAACGGGCTAAGAAATGAGCCACTTTAACCTACAGGAAGCTGCCATTTACTCCAATAGGAAGTCACTAAAGGACTGTGAGCAGAAAGTGGCTGGAAGGGGCTTTTCATTTTACAAGGGGGTAATGGTGCAGAAATAGACGGGAGGAGTGAAGGAGGGGAGGTGAGAGGGGCCACTTGGGAGACTAAACAACAGTTCAGTCAAGACCCTGACCTACAGCAGTAAAAGTGGAGATGGAAGGACAAAGGAAGTGAGAGGCACTGAGGACGGTGACTTGTTGAGTGACTGGGCATGAGGTCTAATGGGAAGGGAAAATCCAAGCACGACTCTGAATTCTGAGTGTGATTTGGTGAAAGGTGGGGTCACAAACTAAAGGAGTGGGCACAGGAAGAACAAAAGCTTGAAAAGGGAACACTACCATGAATTCAGTTTTTATACACGTGGAGTTGTAGGTATCTTCGGAACAGTCAAGTGGACACGTTGGGTAGGTGCCTGTCTTAAGGATCTGGAGCCCAGAAAAAGGGTCAAAAGTTCCTTTGTGTCTTAGATCAGGGTTTCCACTCTACAGGAGTCAAGGAATTAATTTGAACTACTGTCATCAGCAGCTCTTTCTAATATCTATGTATTCAACAAGTACTGAGAAATAGAGCTGGGCCAGGATTCTTGTTCACCTAATTTTTTGAGGGCATCCTCTCAGAGAAAAGGGGTGAGGAGGAAGGACAGGAGGATGGGGAAGAGCTGAGGAATAATGTGGCCGCAGGTGAAACAAATGTACCCAACGCTAGTCCCACTGCAGCAAGAGGGCCAGCCCTGTGTAGGCCTGGCGGTGTTCACTGAGGCCTGGAGAGGAAGGGCTGCCATTTAGGATGGGCGCCCCCTGAGCAGGGAGCCCACTGTGTTCACCACACTAGGCTTCAGACACAATGGACACATTTTTCACAAATCTGATTCCTGCCTCAGGAATCTTTGTCTTTGCTGCTCTGTCTGCCAAGAACATTCTTCCCAGCCAACTCCTTCCCATTACTCAGCTGGAGCTCAGGAATCTCCATCTTCAAGTCCTGCTCAGGTTCCCCTCTTCTGTTGTTGCTCCTCCCTCCCCTGCAGTTAGTTGCATTAGTGTGGCTTCACTATCTCACTGACTGTTATTTATCTGTTTGTCTTCCTCCCCCACTAGAATGAAAAGTGCTCAAGAGCACAGACTTCTAACTCATTTCATTTTGTTCTCCTGTGTTTCCCCAGCTCCTGGGACAGCACTCAATACTTGTTGAATACATAGATATTAGAAGGAGCTACTGATGACAGTAGTTCAAATTAATTCCTTAATTCCTATGGAGTGGAAATACAAAGGGAGCTTGAGAAATGTATGGGGCAAACGTCAATGTCGATAAATGTACACAACTAGGCAAGAAGTTTGGCTACACAGCAAAAGTATAGCGGCTAGAAGGTACAGCTACAGGAAATTAATCATTGTGTTCATGTCACACAGGATTCAGTCTATTGCTATTAAGAATATCTTTATTAGGGGACACTGACATGTATCTGAAAGCACACCATAAAAGAACCATAGTAGAGGTTAACAATAAAGGGTCTATCTTTAAAGAGAAGAGACAAAAAGTCTTTTGTGCAAATAGCATCTCAGTGGATAGAACGGAAATGGCAGGAAAGAAAAATGCTGACAAAAATGCTAGAACCTGACATCGGCTTAAGTCATTTTGCAGAAAAATGAAAATTAATTTCTTGAAGTGGCTGCCTTTATGTGTGATTTTTTAAGATTCTAAAGTGTGTTATGCACTTCCCTGGCTTTTTAAATAGGTTATAATAAACAAAACCTGATCCTCAATTGATGATGAGGTCAATCATGAACATTAATGGAGAGCATACAGGGCCACTGGGCTCTGGTCTCAATAACTGACATCTGTGTTTCTCTGCTTCCTTGTATGGTTATTCACCCTTTGTCGTTAGGTTTTCCTTCTCCTGGCTCTAAATGCGCCTCCTCCTAACACCAAAATACTCTTCTCAGTCTTGCCACAACCTTCTGCAACCATCCTCACACTGGGCAAGTAGATAAATGGGCTTATCAGAAAACTCTGTGAATAGAGGGTTGAGTGAATAGATGGGTTCAAAGCAGGACTAGGAACTTTCTCCTGAGTGGATAAACATTAGCCGAGACACCCACCGACCACAAGCTGTGCCCTACCGGCTTTGTGGTTCTTATTTGAGCAGAAAATTCTTGTTTCCTATCAACCCACCTGGAGTTATCTCAGACAAATGAAGCTGCCATATGTCTGAGCTTCACTTCTTTAAGTAGGATATTACGGATAGGTCCTCCCCCAATACCTCCCCCACCAAAAAAAAAACACCTAAAAAAAAAAAAAGAAGTAACTGAAGAGTAGAGAAAGACTATAACTGAAAAATGAAAAAGAAACATTAAATAAGAAAAGGCTTTAAAAATTAGGAGGGAGGTAAGAATAAAGACTACTTGATGCATATAAATCTACTACAAGTCACCTATTTTATGAATTAACTTCATTAAATCTTTAAGCTTCTAAGGAAAAATATTTTATTCTGAAAAGTGATAAAGAAAATATTTCCCAAAAAGAGTCTGAGTTTCAAATTATTGTAATTCTATGTAACCTTAGCAATTTCTTTCCATCGTAAGTTGTTATGGTGAAATGTTCAATACAATTTATTTAAAAATGTTCATGATGTTTTCAAAAACCTAAACCCTAATTTTTTATAAACCCTAAAAATTTTAAATTTAATTCTTCTCCATGCATGCCAGCCATTATTTACACTCTTATATATTCAAAGAAATCTTACTCAAAAGATTTTCTCAAAACATTATGAAAGTTGCCGTAAGCGGTTTGGCTCAGTGGATAGAGCGTCAGCCTGCAGACTGAAGGGTCCCAGGTTCGATTCCGGTCAAGGGCATGTACCTTGGTTGCGGGCACATCCCCAGTGGGAGGTGTGTAGGAGGCGGCTGATCGATGTTTCTAACTATCTCTCTCCCTTCCTCTCTGTAAAAAATCAATAAAATATATATTAAAAAAAACATTATGAAAGTTACTTAAAATACTTTCTCAAGACACTCTGAAGCAGTTTGAAGTAAATGTTTAAAAGCCATTACTTAACCACAAAACCAAAAATACTCATATGTCATTCACGGCATTTCATGGAAACTTTAGGATTTTCTTCTTAATTACACAACTCTGAGTGTTTTCTGGATTTTGGAGGGGGAAATTAAACAAATTTTATCAGTAAACACACACAACCCAATAAATTTATTCCTGAAAAACAGTGCATTCTGTTAAACTGCACCCTAAAAACAAGAGGGCTTATGGGAAAAATAAGGTTGAGGGCAGACCATTCAAAATGCTAATGCATCCAGAACACCAAGAAAAACAAGACACTCCTACCAAACACACCCACACAGGTCACACTGTCTTCATCTCCCCCTTCCCTATAGCGCCATCCGGGGGCCTTACATAGGGTAGAGGCTCTGTTTTGTTTCTTGCCTAGGGATGCATCCTGGCTGTGCACTGCAGAAAATATGTCCAGGTGAAAAAGTTCAGTGATGAACTTCCTCCAGGTTGGAAATTTAAAGTCCAAAGACAGAGCTATAATAGGGAACTTTAAATTATGTTAGGAAAAAGCAGCACAGAAGGATGAGGTTCATGAATCTAATAACACAAACAGGTAGATGCAGATGATAATAATAAAAAGGCAGGCCTTTTTTTTCTTGCCTACATTTCAAAAATCAGAAATCTGACTCTTCTCCCCAAGATTTCAGCCTACTCCTCTGCAGGGAACCACTTTCCTTCCCCACCCCCACCCCCATACACAGCGTTTCCTGGTTGTGTGCCCGCAATGACCCCAAGGCCTACGTCTCAGCCTTTGCTTTCTCCCATTAAATTTCTAATCCTTTTCGCATAAGACTTGTATTTGCATTAAAACCTACATTACATGGTTGGTTTCTATATACATACATATACACATTTATGCAGTTACTATTTACTCAGGTGACACATAAAATGCCTGGGCATTTCCATGGCCCTGTACAGTTTTTCCTATTCACGCCCCAGCAAAAACACAACTGGATTTTTGATGTGGCGCCATGCCCCAGGTGTGCAATGAAGCGGAAGACCCAGATGTAGAAGTGATTGTATTATGGCCACATTTTCCAAAGAACACTATCAGAGCGCTCCAAATGTGTAGCGTTAACATGATCTGAGAAATGTGCATTAAATTGTAAGACTTCAGTGGCAGACAAGGAAAAAGGGTGAAAGGCAGAGAGAACAAGACGTAAGGATTTTCTCTCTTCCTGATGTCAGGATGCCAGGCAGGAGAGAGCCGACAAATTCATGACTATCCAAAAGCTTCTTAAGGAGCTAAGGCTTGTTTTTTAAAACAGCTAAGTCTTTGAGTTAACTATCAAAAGAGGAGAAAGAGTTTTCTAGTTCAGGGTTATGAGTCAGCTTTATTGCTTTCAGGAACTTTATCCTAGCTTTGTAAAATTTCACTTAGTTAGAAAATCAGAAAAACCCCAAAGAAAGAACGCTTCCTGCCAAACAGACAAATGACAAATAATTTCAAATTGCATTTGATTTTTTTTTAATTGATTGATTTTTTTTCCAGACAGAGAGAGACATCAAATGTGTTGTTTATGCATTCATTCATTGTTACCAGTGTATGTGCCCTAACCGGGATCAAATCCACAACCTTGGCATGTTACCAACTGAGTTACCTGTCCAGGGCTACATTTGACATTTTTAAATCTAGAAGTTCCCTGCCACTGATATAGTATGTGCTTTAAAATATTAAAGTACCCATTAAATAGTTTGCTTCCTTTGTCTTCCTCTGTACATCTAAGAAATAAAACAGGAAGCAGGACCATGGGAAAGAACGAATAACACTGTACATTCAACAGTAAATACTCACAATAATGAAAAGATAACTAACTCACTACTGAAGTTAAAATATGGCCCAGCTGGAGAGGCTCAGTTGGTTGGAGTATTGTCCCATGCACTGAAAGGTTGCCGGTTTGATTCCTGGTCGGGGCACATACCTGGGTTGTGGGTTTGATCCCAGTCAGCGCCTATGAAGCCAAAAGTGGGGTGGGGTTGGGGGCATTGGTCAATGTTTCTCTCTTTCTTTCTCTTTCTCTCTCTTCTCTCTCTCTCTTTCTCTCTCTCTCCTCCCCCCCCCCATCCTCTCTCTAAGCATGTCCTCGGGTGTGGATTTAAAAAATATAGGGTGTCCCCTAAAATGTACACATGCATTTTGAATAATTATAAAGGCAGTGTTTATTTCATTTTCAAAATTGAGCTATCAGCTGTTAAAGTGTGTATACTTTTTTGGGACTAGATAGATAGATAGATAGATAGATACTCTTACGTAATTTAATTAACTTTTATGTGGCCAATGTCTTAGTATTTGCCTTTTCAAGCTAATACTGGTACTAATTTAGATCATTCTAAAACTACATGCACATCACTCTCAAAGACCAAAAAGCAAACCAAGGTAACCATTTATCTAACGAAAAATCCCCAGATGATCAAATCACCAGCCCAGTCTCACTGGCATAAAAGAGAATGAGGTTCACTGCAAAAAATGCACGCGGAACAGGGATACCGACAGCTCTGAAGTGCTTTAACTTACTCCCACCCGCCTTTGGTCTCCCGTAAAGCAGTGACAACAGCAGCACCCAAATACCCTCGAATCTTTTCTGCCACTCCTCGTGGAATGTTTTTCCTGAGAGGTGATTAAAAAGACAGGTTCTTGGAATGGTTCCTCCTCCAGCAGCGCCCACTGCAGTCTAGGGAGGCTGCACCCTGTGCAGGACCAGACAGAGGACCCAACTAAGCCAGTCGTTTCTGGGACTTTTCCATCCAAAACTGAGTTACACTCCATCTTTCCAGCCCTGACGGTGGCAAAGCAGGGAGAACATCAGCTTAGAAGCCACCAAAGTCAGTGTCTCTAGCCCTGAAGAGAAGCTGGACTGAAATCCTGAAACTACCAAGAGTGAGGGTCTAATGATAAGGGCAAGAGACAGCACTGAAAGCATGGGGTCCCTGGTCCCGGCCGCTGAGCTCCTCAGCACTGCCTGGCTGCCTGACTCTCTCAAGTGTAGTTGCTCAGCCTTTGTTTCTGTCCTGCCACACTATCCTCCTCCAAAAATCCCATTTTCTCTTTAGCTACTTCAGGTTGATTTTCAGTTCTTGTAACCAAGAGTGCCAGTACACATGGAAATACATGTACAAAAGGACATGGAGCTACTGTGAGGTGCTAATGCCAGAATGGGAGCTAAGTCCCCTTAATAAGTGTGGTAAGGTGTACTCAAATTCTAGGCACAGGACCTAAAGGGAAATAAACTGACTTACCGTATTTGCCGGCGTATAAGACGATTTTTTGGCCCTGAAAAATATGCCTCCAAGTGGGGGGTCGTCTTATACGCCAGGTACACTTCAGATAGACTGCCCATAGTGCTTGCCCCGTGCCATAGTGGCCTCCCGATGCCCGCCCACTTCATTCCACATACCGTTCAGGCATCAGC
>NW_006383018.1:2414197-2435702 GCF_000327345.1 Myotis davidii | reverse complement strand
TTGCTAGGGACTTGCCCGGCACTTGCTCTCTACCTCTATTTGTTATCTTACTTCTATCATTGACAGTCCCTCTAGGTTGTGGGCTGCTTGCCTGTGTTCCTGAGAAGCATCTACGGTACCAGTCTATAGAGTGTGTTTTCTTTAGTGAATTACCGGTATGTTTACCGGTAATAAACTTGCACTGTTTTATGTATATGTTTGATTACATACAGCCTTGTGACAGTTTTCCTGCATGTCATAAGCATTTGAATATAAATTAAAATGTTAAAATCAAATCTGATATTGTTTTACCTTTTATTTGGTGTGTGGAAGGTGTGCGGAAGAGGGGGTAGTCTTATACGGCGAGTATATAACAAACTCTGTATTTTGAGTGGAAATGTTAGGGGGTCGTCTTATACGCCCAGTCGTCTTATACGCCGGCAAATACGGTAGCTTTACCAACGCCCTTTCAACTCTAGGAAAAGGGGACTTAAGGCTGACGTTGACTTATATGATGGCAGGAAAGGATAGGTATAAGAGCAGCCAAAGGTTTTTACAAAGCTACTTCACACAGCCATGATACACATAACATTATAATAAACTTAAACTAAATTATCACATAAAATAATAAAAGCCTAATATGGTAAGTGTCAGATCGTCTGGTCATCCATTCAACCAATCAGAGTGTAATATGCTACTGATATGCTAAAGCCACTCAACCGCTCGCTATGATGTGCACTGAACACCAGGGGGCAGACGCTCCGACTGGTAGGTTGGTTAGCTTGCTGCCAGGATCCGGCTGATCAGGACTGAGCAAAATGGGCTGGACACGCCCTGGAGCCCTCCTGTGGTCCCTCTTTGGCTGACCAACCTCCCGCATCGCTCTCCGGCCCCAATCGTGCACAGGTGGGGTCCCTCAGCCTGAGCCCTCTTTCAATCTGGGCTGAGGGACACCCCCTCCAAATGCATGAATTTAATGCACCAAGCCTCTAGTCCAGCTATGAGCAAACTACAGCCCGCAGGCCGGATCCAGCCCATCTGGTCTAGAAGGAAAGAGAGTTATTAAAAATTAAAGAAATGGATTTTGGAAAAAGCCACAAGGTACACGAGGAACTTATAGAATATGTAAAGAAAGTGCTAAGGAGACATTATAAAGTAAATTACATTTCTGTATTTCATTACTAAAAGATTTTTGTCATGTTCTATTCATCTTCCAACATTTTATTATCCTTTGTATTAAGTACTATCCTATATAATAAAAGGCTAATATGCAAATTGACATAACGACTGGTCGCTATGACACACACTGACCACCAGGAGGCAGATGCTCAATGCAGGAGCTGCTCCTGGTGGTCAGTGTGCTCTCACAGGGGGAACGCTGATCAGTCAGAAGCCAGGCTCATTGCTGGCGAGTGAAGGGGCAGCGACAGGAGCCTCTCCCACCTCTGAGGAAGTCAGACATCCCCCGAGGGCTCCCAGACTGTGAGAAGGCACAAGCCAGGCTGAGGGATGCACCCCCAAGTGCACAAATTTTGTGCACCAGGCCTCTAGTAGGGAGTATAAAGATAAATGAGACACAACTGATGTTCTCAAGGATACTTATACAAATAAATATAATACAAGAAATAATTGCCATAGAAGAAGTAAATGAAAATACTATAGGAGTTCAGAAGAAGAAGGGCCTCAAAATGATGGATCAAGCAAAACTGGCAGATTTTCACTTTAGGTAATCAAATTCTGAATACTAGAGTCACAAAGAATTCAATAGGTAAGACGTTGGGGGGATGTACTAGTATATCCAAAGACTCACAATGATTACTCTCAGCACAAGAATTGTTATCTGTATCTGGATGTAATTTGATAATTTAACAAAGAACTCTTGTAATATCATAGGATCCCAGCCTAGAAGAGCTGAACAATTTCCGTGATTTGAACCCTCTTGAACAATGGTTCTTTTCTGGTGGAAGGATTATTTGGATGGACTCCAGGGACTCCAAGTACACTGCCTGCCCATATGGTTCAAAGATGTGTTTCTTCCTACTAATTATCCTGGATGCAGACAACCAAACTCCTTTTCTGTATTCCTTAAGGAAAACTGAGCTTTGGGGATTATTGCAACAGCTAGTCATGGGGCACTTGGAGGGCATCTTTCCCTCATTCCTCTCCCTGATACTGATTCTAATTTAGGAAAGATGGGATTTGACTTATCACAAAACAAAGGCCAACTGAATAGCTTAGTTTTATGATTCCTCCTCTGAAGCACCAGATTCCCTCAATAGTCATTGTTCCTCCTAATCAATCAAGGAAGATTCTGTTCACACAAAAAGCTCACATAAAAACTAAATCATGCTCCTGACTGAGCCCATCATGGCCAGTTCCTTCTGTGGCCATGCAGTAACTACAGCACCCACCGGACCACCTGACTTTTTGGACCACAACCTGGGGCAGGTCCACCTTGGTTCAGACAGTTCCTCTCCACCCCCCAAGGTTCTTTAACTCAGAACTGTAAGGGATGAAACAGGTTTGAAAAGGAACAAAGAAACAACATAATGGGTGAAACCATATAAGCAGGTACACAGAAGTACTAACTTCAATGTAAGTTCAGATGCAGAACAACTGGATGGAGAACAACATGAGCTCACGAGTTAGACAAACCTGGGTTCCCAATCTGGGCCTTCAGCAAGATATCTCACTTAAGAGAATAAAATAAAGGGGTGGGCAAAAGTGAAACAGTTTATTCTTGTATTACAATTTTTAATTACTGTATTATTTATTGGTATTACAACTCTATACCTACTTTTACCCACCCCTGTAATAATAACAATAAAGGCTCATATAGTCTAGAGCAGCCGTGGGCAAACTACGGCCCGCGGGCCAGATCCGGCCCGTTTGAAATGAAAAAAACTAAAAAAAAAAAAAAGACCGTACCCTTTATGTAATGATGTTTACTTTGAATTTATATTAGTTCACACAAACACTCCATCCATGCTTTTGTTCCGGCCCTCCGGTCCAGTTTAAGAACCCATTGTGGCCCTAGAGTCAAAAAGTTTGCCCACCCCTGGTTTAGAGGGTTGCTGTGAGACTAAATGGTACATAAACTGCTGAGAACAGTATTCAGTAAATCAAAGGCTTATCCCAGAGATAAGCGGAGTGTATATTTAGAGGTGACTGGACACAATGAGCCCTTAGGCTCCACAAACACCCCTTTATCCTGGGGCTCGTACTTCTGCATGAGGTCTGATACTCCACCCCCCATTTGAAGTGTCTCTTGCTGGACACTTCCTTCTGTATCAGCCACGAGCTGTCAGGCTCATTTTCTCAGTCATTCCTTACATCGATCAGTTCCTATTAATTTGATTCTTTTTTGGTATCTATATTTCTGTTTTTATTGTCGTTGCACTTTGCTTTTGCACCATTCCATGAAATTCAGCCACTTTTTTAAAAAAGGTATTTTATTGACTCTTAGAGAAAGAGGAAGGGAGAGGGCAAGAGAGAAATCAATGTGAGAGCAAAACATAGACTGAAAGCCTCCTGCACAGGATGACACCCAACCAACTGAGCTACCCTGGCCAGGCCTGGTAACCATATATTTGTGTGTACAATTAATTTTAAGTATAACTAACACAGCCCCACCTATAAGAACAAACATCAAGTAGCATGTACCAGCTACTTTTCTTCAAGTATTTAAGTACTTTTAAATTTTTCTAACAATAGACATGTCCATGCAACAGTTCTTTTTATTTGGAAAATGTTTGATTCTTTTAATTCCATTTAGGTATTCTAAAAGAAATAGAATACTATAACTGTCACCAATTTTGCTCATAGAAGCCTTCTCTAGAATTTTTATTCTGAAATTACTTCTAGGTTTTTAGAAAATCTCACACAATGCAATTCAGCTTTCTATCAGTTCAAAGACACATCTGAGAAATTAAAAGAAAAAAGCACATTGTAAATGCACTAAAATCTGATTCTTTATAAAAAGATTTTTAACATCATAGAGAATGTAGAAAGCTCTATGTCTTTCAATTACAATTTTCTTATGTTTATAGGGATTGTAAATATTAGAGCTAAGGATTGCTTTAGGCTCAGTACATCTTCCTGTTTAACAAAAAAGAGGGTGGGGAATAACACTGTCAGTATTCCCAAAGTTATCTTCCACCTTAAACTCCCTTGATCCCTCAACCCTGCCAACTATAGCTTTGCTGCTATGGTTCCCTTTATAACAAAATTCCTCAAAACATAGTTTATCCCAATTGCCTCCACTACCTCTCCTCACTTTTTTGGGGGGGCGGGGAGCTTAGGGGGGGCGGCAAAGTACTGAGGTATAATACAATATTGTATTCATTTTAAATTTACAACATAATGATTTAATATATGTATGTATTGTGAAATGATTACTACACATTGATCTTAGCAATGGTTTTTTGAGACCAAAGGCAAACACTGCCTTTCATTCTTCAACTCCTTTTATTCTATTTTTATTTTATTTTTAAGAATAGTTTATTGATTTCTTTAGACAGAAAGAGAGAAGAGAGAAACATTGATGTGAGAACATAATATCAATCACCTGCCTTCTGCAGGACCCCTACTGGGGGCTGAGCCCACAACCTGAGCATGTGCCCTGACTGGGTATCAAACCAGCAACCGCTTCCTGCACAGGACGACACCCAACCAACCGAGTCATACCGGCCAGGACAATTCTTCAACTCATTTTAATCAGGCCTCTGTCCTCCCCACTCCACCACAGTCAGCAATGGCCTTCACAATGCCAATCCCAGTGTGCAATTCCCAGACCTCACCTGGACCACTCAGCAGCAATTGACACAATTGATCACCTCCTCCATTCTGAAACTCTTTCTCCTCACTTGGGCTCCACAGCTTGCTTTCTTCCTACCATACTACCTCTGCCTTCTCCGTCTCCTGCTGGAGGTTTCTCTTCTTCCCAAACTCTAAAGATGGGGGTCTCCCAAGACTGGGACCTTGGACCTCTTTTCATCTCTGTCTACACTCTTTACTTAGGTGATCTTATTAAATGTCATCAATAAACTGAGGATCTCCAAATTTATAGCTCCAGGCCCTACCTTTCCCTTATCCCACTACATTTGTGACAATTCTTTTCACATATCGAATATGAATCTCAAAGCTGACAAGTCCAAAACCAAATTCCTGGTTCCATACCCTCCCAATGCTGGGCCTCAGCCCAATATTCTCCGTCTCAATAAACGGCCCTGCCATGAACACACTTGATTTCTCTAGTAAAAAAACTTGAGGATCCTTGATTGTTCTCTTGATATTCTACATCCAATCCAGCAACTAGTTTTCTTGACTCTACTTTCAGAATGTATTTCAAATCGAACCACTTCTCAGACCATCATGCTTCCATCCTAGTCCATCTCCATGATGATCATTATAGCCTTCTATCTTGTCTTTTTGCTGCTACTTTCCTATTCTTCTCCATGCTACAAACTATGCACAGCAGCCAGGATTTTAAAAACTATCACTGTCCTCAAAATCTTGAAGTTCTGACTTAAAATGAAATGCTACTTTCTAACCATGACCTTCTCACCAGTCCCCCTGTCACTGTCCTCCAGCCACCCTGAGCTCCTTCCTGGTTCTTGAGAACATTAAGCCCTCTGTACTCAAGGCCGCTGCGCTCTCTTCAGCCAGATATTCCCACGGTTTGCTCCCTCCCTTCTTTGAGATCTACACTCAAACATCACCTTCTCAGAAATAGGTTCCCTGACCATTTTATCAACACTCCTCCTCATGTCTCTCTTTTTCCCTTTCCTTGCTTTGATTTACACTCCTTATACTTCTTGACCATTATATTATATTTCTGTTTGTCTGTCTGTCATCCACACTAAAGTAAAAGCTCCACCCTTGCCGGGTTCTCAGTGGTTAGAGCGTCAACCCACAGACTGAAGGATTTCTAGTTCAATTCCAGTCAGGGGTACGTACCTAGGTTGCAGGCTCGATCCCCAGCCCTGGTTGGGGCACATGCAGGAGGCAACCAATCGATGTGTCTCTCTCACATTGATGTTTTTCTCTCTGTGTGTCTCTCCCCCTCCCTTCCACTCTCTCTAAAATATCAATGGAGCCCTAGCCAATTTGGCTAAGTGGCCTTCCTTCCTCTCTGAAATCAATAAAAATATATTTTAAAAAATTAAAATTAAAAATTAAATAAAAATAAATGAAAAAAATATCCTTGGGTGAAGATTGACACACACAAAAAAAGTTCCATGGTAGCAGAAATTTCTCTATCTTCTCACTCTTCAATCTCCAGGGCCCAGAATAGTGCCCGGCACATGGCAGGTGCTCAATAAATATTTGTTGAATAAATGCATGAATGAATCATTTCTAAACTCTTACTCTTTGCTTACTGGAATAGAGAATAGATATTTCAATTGTTTATTACTTTAATACATATGGTATAATGCCAAAAGAAGTCATTAAATATTTTTCAAGTTCTATTTTTAGAGCACCATAATGTTAGCGAGGTTATTTTTAGACACAAAGAGCAGTACGGGTATAACAAAGAGGCAGGAAATAGTAGGACATCTTTTGGGGAATATAGGTAGTTCCCTACAGCAGATCTGGGAAAGTTGTAGGAGAAGGAAGCAGGACAGGTGAAAGGTGAGGCCTGGAATTAACACTGAAATCAGATGATGGGCAATTATGAAGGGTCTTGTGAGCAAGAAAAGTTTTAGGTTAGTCTTGTAAACGAGGAGTCGTAAGCAAGAAAATAGCAATCAGAATTTCATTTGGAGAAACTTATTCTGGTCACGTAAGATTATATAACCCATGTAATCATATCTGTTCTTAGTTAAGTAGTAACTTAGCTGCTTGAGGTCTGCAAAGAAATAAGGCATGCCATATAAGTCTTAATGATTACTTCACCCGTCATTCATACCTGAAAGGTATTCAGTTTCTTGCTCACAAAACTTTAATTTTCCATTGAAACATTTTCTCAGCAGGTTCCTATTTGAATATTTTCAACTTTTAATCAATTAGCTCTTCAATTCAAGAACATTTACATGATAGTCTTTAATTAATGCTCACAGATTCTAGTGTATGAACAGTAAATCAGTTAACTCCCTAATAACACTAAATATTAATACCACATTGGATAGGGAAATATTCAACAAGATGTTTCAGTTATTCTTTTTTTAATTAGTAAAAAACTGGCATCTGACCATTCAAATACCCAAATAGTCTAGAGTTTATCCAATACAAGTTTCCAATTAAAATGAAAAGAGTTTAGTTAGTCTAAACAAGGGGCATATAAAAAGTCCTATATTTTCAAGGTTAAAAGAGTATGTTTGATTTTACAGAATACTAAATTTCTTTTTTAATTAAAGGCCTTTCAATTAACATTAAATGGTTTGTTTTCATTGGTGTTGTTTTGGTTTTTTATTTTAAAGACAGAGAAGGGGAGAGGGATAGAAAGATAGAAACATCAATGAGAAACACTGATTGGCTGCCTCCTGGACGCCCCCTACTAGAGGATCAAGCTGAAACCTGGGCATGTGCCCTGACTGGGAATCGAACTGGTGACCTCTCGGTTCATGGATCTATGGTCAATCATTGAGCTACACTGGCCGGGCTTCATTGGTTTTTAAAACATCATTGTTTGCCATCTGTTCCATTTGCTTTCTCTGTATCCTTAGAGTCTACTCTCATTTGACAGTTACTTCATCTTTGGCTGCTTTAAAATACATATGGAAACCCTACTCCATGTCCAAGCACTGAAGTGCAAAAATGAAAAGAGCTCCACCCTGAAGCAGATCCTGATGACAGTGATCCATTCTTCCTTCCTTCCCAACCTTTAGGCATCCACCACGGTGTGGACTATCCCTTTAACATATATGACCCACCTCCATCTTCTTTTATCACCTTATGCACATGATTTAATTCCAATGACACTGGATCTTCCTCCAGGACCTTTCTTACGCTAGCATCTTTATGCTATAAACAAAATAACTCCGATAAATGAACAATGGTATGTTACCCAAGCAGCTTGTACAACTCCTCTGCTCAGAAAGCAGGTTTATAATTAATACCAAGTCAGGCAAGATCTCAAAAGGGAATCAGTAAGAAGAATGAAAAAGGGAGGGGACCCAAAGTCAATGATCAAGTGGATGCTCTCTCACTGGCACTTCTTCCTGTGCGCCTGAGACAGCCACTGGCCTGACTCTAGGGACACACAGCAACACGGCAGCTACCCTGTAGCACAAAGTAGCCCAATTTGTGCTCTCCTGATCCACTTCCCTTATGAGCTTTTCCTGGCAGTTCCCAACAACACAACCATGAGTATATGGGGTTACAGAAAAAGCTAAAAAAAAAAAAAGCATATACACCAGTTACTCATTACAGAGACTCGAGTTCCAGGAGAAGGGGGAAAGCTCTGAAGATGCTGTCCCAGGGGGCACTTACAGAATGGGTGCTAATCCCGGCCCGTGTTCTCCACATCTGTGTAGGAAGGCATCACAGACCAGGGTCTACTACAGGGCTCACCACCAGCTTCTATAACTTACACAACTTCTGTTCAATAAATATTTAACTATGAAGGAGTGCAGGTGTTTAAAATTTTAAAAACGACCTCTAGACATCAACGTTAATATTTCCATTCTACAGAAGTCATCATATTTTTAATACCTTTGGGAAGAATACACAGAGCAACCATTTGTACAAATGTACAAAACCTAAAATATTTCTTATGAGAGCATGAAAAGGAAGCTTGGAATTTCACACACAGGCTAAATGATTTATTCTTCCATTCACGTGCCCCACATTTTTATGCACCTTCTCCTAGTACACCCCACAAGCTACAGAACCCTGCTGGCAAAAACACTGGTCTCTGGGGAGAACTCTTTCTAACTTGACAGAAGCAATGCTTTGAATTTCAAGCAGTATTTCTTTCTCATCATAACAGTGCAGTGACCTCTATGCAAAATATAATGAAAAATGCAAGTCGATGCTATATGGTAGAAAATGAAACCTGGGTTTATGTCTACAAAGATGTCAGATGAATAACTGTAGAGTTCACACAACTGAAACAAAGAAAATATAAAATAACCCTATTCATGTAGGAGCCCCGCCTGATGGTGATATCTCCCAAGGGAGACCCAGATCCTACTGAAAGCCAATTCTGGCTACAAGCCTTCTTCACCAACTTCCTGTCAAAACAGATTTACAGAAATGCTGGTGGAGTCAAAAGAAGATAAAAATTTCTAGTACCTACCCTCTACTTACTAAAACATTTCAGTAACATTTATAACCCACAGTAAGCTCAGGAATTATTTCAATGAAAAGGGTATCAGACTGAGATTCAGAAAGAACAAGTCCAGTCTCATTTGTTAAATTCACGGACAGGATTCTAGAAATACTTACCAATTGGACTAAAGAGCTGTATCATCATGCATAGCAGGTCTCAAGGTCATTAATTTTCTTCATAAAACTAACCAATGTAGCAATAAAGAGTGGCTGGCTGCATGACCTATGATGCAGCAAGAAAGCACAACCCTCTGTCCCTTTCTCCAAGTCTGTGAATGGTAGCCGGTAGAAGCTACTAGTAAAAATAACCGCCTGGAGCTTAAGCCTAAGGAGAGAATCTCTTCCTGCAACTAAGAGAAGGATCATCTTTACCCTGAAGCTGAGGAACATTGAAAGGGACTTAGTGAGGGGCACAGTCACATCTGAGTTTTAAAAAGATCATTAGTAAGGATTTTGAGGATGGATTTTAGGGGTCTAAAATGATCTGCTGATGTCCTGGCCAGTGTGGCTCCATTGGTTGGGCTTCATCCTGTGTACCCAGAGGTTGCTGGTTCAATTCCCAGTCAGGGCACATGCCCAGGTTGCGGGCTCAAGTGTATCTTTAAAACAATTCCATGTGTAAAATGCATATATTTCTCAAATTGGAGCATAGCTAATTTTCCTTTATTTTGTATACCTTCAAGCATAATACACATGTGCTATGGGATTATATGGAGAAACCTATACCTTTCCCCTCAGACTCAGCACATCTGCAACGAAACTTCTGCCCCACAACAATCCTGAAATAGACTCCTCCAGCAGTCTTGCCCCATATCAGTTCATGCTAATTCCATCATTCAAGTTATTCAGGCCTGAAGACTTAAGGAGTCTAATTTGATATCCAAGCTGTGAGCAAATCCTGTTAACTCTACCTTCAAAGGAAATCAGGACTCCAATTGCTTGTCAATGTCTCCAGAGCAGCCACCCCGATGGATGGTGACCTGATCCACCATCACCTCACGACTGCAGGAGCCTCTCACTTGGTGTCCTGTGGCTTGCTACTGTTTAGTCTCAGGATAGCTGATGGGGCGATTCTTTTAAAATAGAAGCTAAATCTCCTTACTCTGCTCAAAAAAATCCAATGGTTTCCCATTTCATTAAGAGTAAGCCAATCTGACAGGAGCCTATAAGGGCCTATAAAATGTTGCTTATGTTTTTTACCTCATTCCTACTACTCTCCCCTTGGTTCACTATGTTCCACCCACAGCATCTTTTGTTCCCCCACCTAAAATATACTTCCCCCATGCAGCCTCACGGCTCACTCCCTCATGGCTTTCAAGTCTATACTCAAAAGTCACATTTTCTGTGAAGTCTTCTCTGACCATTCTATTTAAAATTGCAAACTTTCCTGTATACTCCCTTGTTTTATTTTTCCCCAGAGTATCTGTCACCACCAGACAAAGTCTAGGTGTTTATTACCTGCCTCTCCTACCAATTAAGTCCCATGATGGCAGATATTGTGAAGTGATTCCTATCTGCAATCACCAAATTGCATGTGACCCACTAGAAAGTACATCAGAGTTTTAAAAAATATATATTTTCAAGTAATTATTACCAAGAATAAACATAAAATAGAAAATCACAATAAACTTACAGGCTTTTTATAGTTTTGCTTTTTATTTGCTTACTTTCTCTAGTGATCTTTGTCAAAATAAGTCTTTACAAATATTTATTTTAATGCATCTTTTTTATGCTCTTTCATATACCTAGATGCAAACATGGCTCTCTTACAACCTAATAAAAATTCTATACGCTTGCCATATGTCAATTTTTTAATTCCATGTTAATTTCATTTTAAAGTAATGTATGTGATCGCTACTAAAATGACAAACAGCTAAAGGATTATTTATTCTGTGGCTAGAGAACGCCATCTGGCTCACTGTGAGAGCAACCACACTATCATACTGAATATTTAAAAATGCAATATTTAGTATTTCCAAAAAACTTTCCTTCTGAGATAAAATAAGTTGTAGTATTTTATTCAATTCATTTAATAAGCAACTTCTACAGAAAATTACAGACATAGCAAAGGAAGTTAATACAAATAGTAAGAACAGTAGGTAGTTCTAAGCATTTTACATGAATTGCCATATTTTATTGGTACAGCAATCCTTTGAGGTAGGTAGATACTACTGCCATTCCCATTTTACAGATGGGGAAACTAGAGCACTGAAAAAAATAAGCCACTTAATGGGAATCCTAGTAGAGCTAAAATATACATTGGAGCACACCCTATTCTGGAGCCAGGTGGTCTGGCTCCAGAGCCCACATACTTAAGTATTACACTATCTGCTTCTACTAATAGGAAGCAATTCCACCTTGCATGCCTTTCAGAGCCTTAAATATAGGGTGAGATGTGCCTTAGAGCAGCAGTCAGTGACTGGTGGTCCGCGGACCACTGGTGGTCTGTGAGGTCCGAAAGGTCGGCGACCGCTGCCTCAGAGGACTTACAGTCTAAAGATGTGGGCCCTTAATTTTGTGGCACATCACTTTATTAAAAATTAAGATTTTCAGATTCTTCTAATGCAGTTTCATATGTATCCATAAAAAAAAGTGCATTAACTTTAGAAATTTTAAATAAAAACTAAAAATGTAGGTTTGGGCATCAGTAAAGCAGTTACACTATGTAAGCCCCTTATATAAATCACAAATTCTGAAATTCTATAAACATTTTCTCAAAAAAGACAAAAAGTTTCTCTTCTTATTAGGTCATCAAAGAATGATTTCCAGGTACTGTGTAATTTGTTAGGAACTTTCAAATTCTTCCATCCATTCAGCAATGATCAAGTATCTAGAATCCACCTGGAGAGGGATCCAAACATAGATAAGATGTATTTCATGTCTTGAAAGAAATTGGAGCAAATTCCATACGTTTTCCAATATTGAGTTGGGGGGGGGGTAGTAGGGGAGGCTATGGGGTAATAAAATGGTGATGGACAGAGACATGACTTGGGGATTGCATATAGACGATGTGTTGTGGAGATGTGCACCTGCAACCTGTACAATTTTGTTAACTAGCGTCACCAAAGTAAATTCAATAAAAAGGGGGAAGGAAGACAAATACTACTTTGAGGTAAAAATTTCCTAAGTTATGAAAACTCAATACATGAATACTGAATCTACAAGACTAGTCTGTCCCCAAAAACCATGAATTTGCTAGTCTTCCCTAAGGAAGACTACTTTCTAGTCAGCAACTAAACTATGTTGAGTTAACAGTTCCCCCTGGGGGCCAGTATGGAAAGATCTGAATTGGGAAAATGCCTTGAACATTTCTCTAATTCAAGAGAGACCAAGGACTCACAGACCACAGCTCACTTAATCATTTATTTTCATTCCTGCATACCCTCCCATTTTAATCCTTTTCTTTCATTCTCTGTCACTCTTGCTCAACAAGTTAAAGATATTCTCTACCCACACCCAAACTCCCTAAACAGCCGTTCAGTCCATATTCAAAACAACAATTGATCCCTGGGATAATAAAAATAAAGGCAGTGTCTAATCTGTACAGTACAATTTTTATAAACCATAAATTTGATGTTAAATTAGTCTTAAAACCAGCATAATTATCTTCTATGGCTCCTGAAAGTAACCACAAGTCCCTTTAAGAATTCTAAAGCCTCACCCTGGCCTGAGAGCTCAGTTGGTTAGAGCACTGTCCCAACATACCAAGGTTTAGGAATGACTCCTGGTCAGGATAGATAAAAGATCAACCAATGAATGCATAAATAAATGGAAGAACAAATCTCTCCCTTCCTCTCTCTCTAAAATAAATAAATGAATTTTATTAAAGAACTCCAAAGTCTCTTCTATATATTCAACCACATTTAGCCGTATTTGCTTTTCCTGAGGATCAAGATAATACTATAGAGATTTGAAGATGGTGGCATAGATAAATGACTGCACTCACCGCCTCCAACAACCACACCAAAATTACAACTAAAATACAGAATAACCATCATCCAGAACCACTGGAAAGCTGGCTGAATGGAAGTCTTTCAACTAGAGAAGTAAAGAAGAAACCACTGAGCCTGGTACAAAGTGTGGAAGCATAGAATGGGCTCTTCCGGCACCCACATCTGCCCCTTTTTTAATCGGAAGGGAAATAGTCTCTGCAGAGGCCACCCAGAGGAGCAAGGGGTCCTAGTCCCATACCAGACCCCCAGCCCAGGGTTCCAGAGGTGGAGAAAGAAGTCCCTAAGAGCAGTAAGAACTATGGGCTGTAAAAACCAGTGTGGATTGGGGCTCAGTGACACAGAGCTGCTGGAGACCCAACTGTTCCTCTTAAAAGGATGGCACCACGAACTGAACTTACAAGGTCCTGCTTCCTCTGAGCTCCAGCATCAGGGCAAGGATCTAGGTAATAGACACATAGGAGGAAGAACTGGATTGTCTGGCATAGGGGCAGAAACTCGGGGGTGGCTTTCTCCCAGACAGAGGTGCTTGCAGGGATCACCATTCCAATGCTAGGACCTCCCTGGTCATAGGGCTGACTGGCAGCCATTTCTGTTTGACCTGCCCTGGTGATTGCCTGAGAACCTGCCTCATGCAATTTACAACTCCACCCAAGCTCTATGCAGCAGCTTTTACATATGAATAGCCTGTCCTTGCTCAGGCTAAAATCTCTCAAACAAGCTGCAGCTGGGTCAAGGAGCCTCAAACCCATCAATAAAAGGCCCAAGACCCTGCACCAGCAACAGCCTGCCTTGCTTCATAGCTGGGCCTCATATGGGCACTTCCAAAACCGATAGAAAGAGGAGGAATCTGCAGATCTCTCTGTAGCTCCTGCTGGGTGGCTCCATAGAGTGGCTGACTTTGCACCTTCCTGGAGACCCAAGAGCCAGTGTACCCAGTGGTTAGTGTCAGACCATACCAGATTACAATTCTTTACATCCATAGGTGACACACTCAAGGGGCAGACTCAGTGAGCACCAAAGCTCCACTGAAGCAAGCCTGCTCCATAGGGGTGTCTCCTGCACAGCAGTTCTCCCACTATAGTCACAGTTGGTCCTCACAGCCAATTGGCCTGGAGGTCAATTCCTTCCAGTGATACCAACAGTAATCAAGTCTCAACTACAACAAGACTGTGCTCATAGCCCTCAAAGGGGTACACCTACAGCTCCCAGCTCAAGTGACTGGGGAGGCTGAGCCACTGGGCCCTACTACACAAGGCCACTCTACCAACTCAAGGAGACAAAGTAGCTTTACCCAATACATAGATACAAACACAGGGAGCAGCCAAACTGCAAGACAAAGAAACATATCACTAATGAAAGAAATGGAAGAAAGCAAACTCTGGATATAAGTTACTCAAGAATCTTCTAGAAACCTCCAAAAGAAATGGAAAAGAACAAATCTGACATTAAGCATACACTGAGATGGATGTGGACAACAGGGGGTGAGGGTGAGGGCAGGATTGGGGGGATGAGGGGACATCGGGGGGATAAGGACACATTTTAATATCTTATTCAATAAAGGGGGGAAAAGCATACACTGACTGAAATAAAGAGTAACATACAGGAATTCAACAGTAGAGGATTCTGAGAATCAAATCAACAATTTGAAATATGAGGAAGCAAAAAACACCCAACCAGAAGAGCAAAAAGAAAAAAAAAAGAAAAAATATGAAGACAGGGTAAGGAGCCTCTCGGACAACTCCAACATTCACATTTTAGGGGTACCAGAAGAAGAGAGAGAGCAAGATATTGAAAGCCTATTTGAAGAAATAATGACAGAAAACTTCCCCTACCCGGTGAAAGAAATACTCTTACAAGTCCAGGAAGCACAGAGAGTCCAAAACAAGAGGAACCCAAGGAGGACTACACCAAGACACATCATAATTAAAATGCCAAAAGTAAAGACAAAGAGAGAATAATGGCAACAAATACATACCTATCAACAATTGAATCTAAAAATAAACAAATAAGAAATCTAATGAACAGAATAAACTGGTGAATAAAATAGAATCAGAGGCATGGAAATGGAACAGACTGACTATTCTCAGAGAGAAGGCAGGAAGAGATTAAACAAAGATCTTATATGAATATATGCATTACCTATGGAACAAGACAATAAGATGGCAAAGGCCTCAGGTGGGAGGGGAACCGGGTAGAGGGGGGAAATGGAGGGAAAATAGAAGGACATCTGTAATAATCTCAATAATAAAGATTTGTTTTAAAAGATAATTCTATAAATGATTCCAATATTCATATTAGCACTGTATTGTAACTGTATGCTTAACTTGTCTGAAAACAGGGACACTGAGGGTAGAAGAACGTGAGAGCAGAATTCAAGCTCCACAAAAGTGAATACTATAAGAGGGCAAGAGACTCCTCCGTCTTGTCATTTTGGTGGGTGGGATGGAGGAAAAGGGAGAGGGATGAAGGAAGGAAAAGAGGGAAGCAGAAAGGGAAGGATTCTGAAAATTCATTAAGGCATATGGGTTGGTGGCTTTATGTAATCACAATGTAAACATTGTTTCTACACACGAATGCTATTCGAAACTGTCTGAAATCAGCACTGGTTACATCAATGCTGATTTTAAAGCCTGCTATCTTAGAAATCCCATGTCTTAGGTCACTTTGTATGACAGCTCTTACTACAATAACACATTTTCAATATAACATGTTAACTTACAACATATTGTGTTTTCTAGTTTACTTTTGTAAGAATCTGTTACCCATAGGTTTTTTAATAACTGTCATTGACCATTATTAACTGACTTAGTGTTTTAACACGCACAATTATTATGTCATTGTCACATGCTATGTAAACAATGAAAGAACAGCAATTTTTTATAAAACATAAATTACTAAGCAGATTTTTAATTAAGTGGCATAATAGTACTAACATAGGGACAGCTGATTATAACCTAAGTGAAAAAAATTAAGTCTTCAGGTTGTTAGCTTTTGTAATATGATCACAAAATGACATGCTATTTTGACTTATATTTCTATTTCTTATTTATTTTCTTAGATGCCATTATTCACTTCCATTAGAAACCTATACTCACTGGTCTATGATCCCAGGTGTCTAAACCAGATATTAGATAGCCACAGGAAATCTGTGAGGCAATAATTGTCTTTTATAATTATCCTTTTAATTTAATGCATTGATTTTAGAGAGAGAGGAAGGGAGAGAGAGAAACATCGATTTGTTATTCCACTTATTTCTGCATTCATTGGTTGCTTCTTGTATGTGCCCTGACTGGAGATCAAACCTGCAACCTTAACGTATCAGGATGGTACTCTAACCAAATGAGCCAGCCAGCCCGGCCAGAAATAATTTTCTTCAGTTCATTTCAGATGCAGGAAAGGTTCATAGGAATGTGTTGGATATGTCTATTCTGACTGATCTGTGACTACCACCATCCAACCTGGATTTCTTGAAGTTCCTCCTTAATACTTTCCTTCCAGCCTGAGGTTTTTAACTTTATACTTTGTCATTCAAATACTGTTGGTCCTGATTTAGGTGGCATGGAGAAGAAAAGGAATCATAATTCTAAATCACATTTCTCGGTTGTCAAACCTGGAGACTTAAATCAAGTATTTATTGGCTGTCTTTTCTGTCCTTTGGCAGTGATTGCTTTCGGCTATAGCAACCATTCCTGTTTGTGTCAGATCATCAGCAAAAGGTTTCATCATTTCACAATTTCAGCCGGGTATCTCAGATTGCTTTTGTAATTCAAGCTGCTTCTTCATGACTAATAATGCCTCTCTCTTTCCTCTCAAATTCCTTTGGAAAAAGTTAATTATGTTTTAAAGGTAAAATGCTGTTTTAAATAACTGCCTAAATCCTTCTTTGGGGGTTGGGTTTCCACCCAAGGTAGCATAAGTAAAACACTGCCTCGTTAGCAGACACCCCAAAAACCTAGCACATTGCTTCGCCGTCCCATTACACGTTTAGTCATTATTGTGTTGCCAAATCAGTCCATGCCCTCATTCCTCACTATTATTTATACTTTCAGTGCCTCTGCTCCCTTCTTTTACCCTTGCCCCAAAAGTCTCCCTTTTCTACCTTCTGCCCAAACCCTGCTCACTCTTCAGAACTCAATTTAAATCCCACCTCCTAAGTAAAGCCTTTTTCGTGACAATTCCTTTTTTTTAATATATATTTTATTGATTTTTTACAGAGAGGAAGGGAGAGGGATAGAGAGTTAGAAACATCGATGAGAGAGAAACATCGACTAGCTGCCTCCTGCACACCTCCTACTGGGGATGTGCCCGCAACCAAGGTACATGCCCTTGACCGGAATCGAACCTCGGACCTTTCAGTCCACAGGCCAACGCTCTATACACTGAGCCAAACCGGTTAGGGCGTGACAATTCTTATTTCAAGAAGACCATCTCAACCCAAATGTACGCAGCCTGACTTTCAGACTAGCCCTGAACAAACCCTTAATACTGGTTGATTAATGTAACAGATCCATGGCAAAGATGATATTTTAGGTTTGGAGAAACAAAAACTAAACAGAGAGAACACATTTCACTATTCTAGCTATCCCTTAAATCTTCCTCCTTCTTGTGTTTACATAGGGTTTGCAGCCCACCCAGATCATGAGCTAAGAAATCGTGAAATCCCTTTGTGAATAAATTATCCCTTTTGCCCTGACGTGGATGGTTTGATCGAGTTGCAAGTTAACTTTTCTAAACTGCATAAGTCACAGCTGCTGCACTGAAATAAAATTCACTCAGGATTAGATCAGACATTCACTCATTAGGGCAGCCATGATGAATGGGTTTTGAGTCTTTCTTTCTCCCTGGTCTTCAGTTCAGGAACAATTTGATATTTGGTTAGAGGTTTTCATTTTCTCTTGTGCATACAATATAATGGAACTGTATTACTTAAAATGCACTTTCAGCACAACAGTGTTTAACACATGGAAGATTTTAATTACAGATAATACTATTCCCTTGACTCCCTTAACAAATCTCAAGATCAATGGCCACTACTAGCAACTTCAATTTATCATATTCCTTATAACATTTTACTTTTAGAAAATAATAACAGGGATACTTTAATATTATCTTATGCACTCCATGTAATAATTTTTGGTGAATCCATTTAATTGACAATGTTTACCAGCACTTACGCAGGGAGATGGGATACACTAGAGAACAACATAGAGTCCTTCTCTTTTAAAAAGATAATGTTGACTTCAGGTTCTAACAATGCCATTCTGGACAGCACACCTTTCTTACATATAATGTCTTCCAGAAACTTCTCAAGAAGTAAACAAAACCATATTATATAATTCTTTTTCACAAGTTAATTCCCCAAATTCATTCACTAGGAGATGGCTGACATTTTGACCATTAATTTGATGGCAGCTGAAAATGGTCATGACCAGGGCACCTTTCCCCTGAATTGAACTGTTTCACAGAAAGGCACTTTGAAATCTTACCTAATTGGAAAAAGAAGGGAAAATATTTATTTAGAAGTGGATGACTGATTATTTGGAAATTATGAAAAATCAACTGGGATAAAATAAAAAAAAACCACTAGAAACAATAAGAAAATGCAGTAGAGAAACCTGTCTAAGACCAAAATCATAATCACAGCAATTATTTGTTAAGAACTATGTAATAATTCTTTTTAAAATATCTCATTTACACTAAACAACCCCTATGAGACGTTACAACTATTATCTTATTTTAAAGATTAGAGAGTTGGAGGAAGTAACTTATCCAAAGACACACACTATGCTACTGTTTATTAAAATTAACATGTAGACTAAAACAGCTTCCTTCTGTGCCAATATTAAAATGAACAGAAAATGGAGTTTAATAAAAAGTACAATCAAAATATCAAGAAAAGGGAAAATAAATTATCAGGGGATAAATATTAACAAGAATTCTATAGTAGCTATATGAGGAAAACAAGAAAACACAAATAAGAAACAGAGAAGAAAATAATTTGAGACATAACTTGTTTTTTAAGAGAAATACTTCAATTCTTCCTAATTTCATTTCTAAGTTCAATGCCATACCAATCAAAATTTCAAAAGGAAATGTTTTCCATTTTGAAAAAAATATTGTAATGTTTATTGGAAGGCCAAAGAGTGCTTTAATAACTAAAAGAGTTGTACTGATATAGAAAAAGAAAGACAAATAAATGTAATATCATCATCAAGATATAGGCCTAAGTATATATTGAAAATTAGCTTTATTGGCTTTATTTTTTTTAATATGTTTTAATAATTTCAGGGAGTAAGGGAGAGAAATAGAAAGATCAATAATGAGAGAATCATAGACTGGCTGCCTCCTGCATGCCGCACACTGAGTGCCCTGACTGGGAACTGAACCAGGACCCCCTGGTTCATACATTGACGCTCAACCACTGAGCCACGCCAGCCAGGCAGTTTTTATTGGCTTTAAAAGACATTCATGACATTCTTGATGAAACAGCAGATCTCTAGTTATCATGTACAACGAAATGTATCTCCAAACAAAGAGGTGGAAGGATAACGGAGTAAAATAGAAAAAAAAACAGAAGCAGAAATTAATAGATTTTTAATGGCAAAAGAAAAAAGAATAGGAGAAACACTCAGAACTGAATGTTTTGGGGGGAAGGGTAACATTAAATGGAGAATTTTTTTATGGGGATGGATTAAAATTACGATTTGTGTGGACTCACCATTTCTAAAATATGTATGTGTGCATGTATGAACATATATACATGTTCTAGTATATACATAATGGATATTTGAAAAAAAATACACACACACACACACACATCTTCTGGCTCTATCTGCTCAAAGGGCCAAAGAGCAGATTGCCCAGAAGCTGTGGACATACCTACATAGAATTTAATTGCTAACATCACTCCCCACTCAAAAGAATCAGAACTACTTGGGGAAATGCTGGAGCAGAAGTCATATGAGAAGCCTTAACATCTAGTTATGTCACAAAACATAGAAGCCAGCTTGAAGAGGCTCTATCTGCGCACCAAAATAATTTTAAAACCAGGAGTGAATTACAAACCATTGTGTGTAGGGTGGGGGAGTGGGAATGAGAATCTCTGAGTTCACACCAATAAAATGGATAAAGAAATAAACGAGAATGTGGAGGGGGAAATCGTCATTTTGAACAACCCCAAAGAATGATTGATGGGTGCTAAATCTAGGGGGGGGGGTAATTTGATGAGGAACAAGATATCTACGTGGAAATAAAAATGTCTCCCCACATATTGCCTATTAGTAGAATGGGAGGGGAGGGATAGTATACAGAAATCATCTAACACCTTGACTAGATGATTAAAATTCACACCAAAACTGAGGAGCAGATGAATGTCATGTGCCTCCAGATGTGAGACCCTGAAGACACAGCATCATCTAAGAAATTTTCTGGCAGGGAACACATAACCTGGATCTAAACGAGAGAAAACATCACACACAGACTCCACGTGCGGGACAGTCTATAAAACAAAACAAAAACAAAAAACAAACCTATATTTAAAAGTGTAGATGCCATAAAATATAGAAGTCTGAAGAACTGTTTCAGATTAAAAGAGACTAAAAAGACATGACAACTAAACTAAACGTGATGTGTGATCCTAGGCCTGGTTTTTCACTGGAGAGAAAAAAATCCATAAAAGTATGTTAATGGATCAAATGACAAAACAGACCATAGATTAGATAAAAAATATTGTGTCAATGCAAATAAACTGAAGTTAATAACTGCACTGGGGGAATGTAAGAGAATATGTTTATTCTTAGTAAATATATGTTATCTTTTATGCAACTTACTCTCAAATAGTTCAGAAAAAGACTGTGTATGTGTTGGTGTGTATTTAAGAGAGAGATTATGTGTATATCTGTATGTATATCTACACATAGTAGATAGATGACAGAAAGAACAAATGGTTAAAGATATTTTAATGTTCTCTGTAGTACTATTACAACTCTTCTTTAAGTTTAAATTATTTTCAAATAAAAAGTTTTAAAAATTTTTGTCTGGCTTCTACTATAAAAGAAAAGCCTTCTCTTAGATATTTATACATTCTCCCCAAAGGATTTTTATGTTGTTACTGTTTTCTAGATATTTTCTTATGAAACTATAAAAATGTAAACTTTAATATTTCAGACTATAACTGGACTATTAAAAATAAAAAAATGAATAAGGCACAAATATAATCTCAGTGCACAAACAGATGCAGGTAAATGAAAGTAGGATATAAAGTAATAATCTACCACTAATGGATGTCACTATTTAAATGG